>NC_041387.1:76575998-76675981 GCF_002162155.2 Triticum dicoccoides
CGCCCTCAGCGAAGGGGAGAGGAGAGGCGGGCTCGGCTCGACTCGTCCGCAGCAAGCGCTCCTTGCTTTGGTTCTAGAACATTCCAGAAGCCCGAAGAAGGTGAGAGGATGAGGTCGAAAAGGGAGAAGGGAACGAAGGCGGGTCAGGCGCGCGATACCTTCGGGCTCGATCGTCGGCCTCAGCGAAGGGTAGAGGGGCGGTGCCGGTGAAGCTCGGGCTGGGCTCGGCTCGACTGATCTCCGCAGCGAGCGCTCCTCCTTCTAGAACATTCGAGAAGCCAGCAGAAGGTTAGGCGAGAGCACGGGGTTGAAGGAAGAGAAGAGAAATGGAGGGGATTAAGCTAAACCCTGCTTGCCTGCGTGTTGCGGGGTGAGGAAGACGGAGCCGAGCCAGCGTGCCAAATGCCGGTGCTCCGGTTTATATGCGCCTCGGCCTCGGCGCGGCGATCACCGAAACGACGACCTACGCTGACAGGTGGGCCTCGCTATTTTTCTTTCTTTCTTGCGGCTTCCTTCTTCCTCCACGGCGAAGGGAGCACGCGCGGCGGGGCGGGGCGGGGCGACTAGCCGAGCAGGTGGGGAGCTTACTCAGAGGGGCTGACGGGTGGGCTCCACTATTCAAACTCGTCTTCCAAGTTCCAAGTCTAGCTGGCTAGGACGACTGGACGAGTACTTAGGATTCGGACGATGGTCGATGGCCCACCACCACCCGTCCCAGTCCCAATCCCAATCCGGTCCCAATCCCAAACCCTAACCTCAAGTGGGTCACGCTCGCGGCGGCGGCGGCGGCTCGCCGGGGTCCGAGCCTCCGAGGGTGCGGCCCCGTCGTGGAGACGGCCTAACCGTTCGCAGCGCGGCGTGGTACCTGACCCTGCCCCCCGCCTCACCGGTCACGCCGCCGCACGCGGGCCACCGTCGCGCCGGGTCTTCACCGCCCCACATGGCCCGTTCAGTTCCAGCCGGTTTTCGCCGCTCTCGGCAGCGGTGGTTCTTACCCTTTTCTGTTGTTAGCTCTGCCTGGTTCAGGCCTTGTGTAGTACTAATAACCTAAACCTACTACTATTTGTCTTAGGTGACCTGGTCATATGCTAGTTGCCTATTGAGCGCGCGTGCTTTGCTGCTTCCGTGTGCTCCTCTCCCAAGGTCGAGGTACTTGGATGAGTGAGTGAGTTCATTGGCTTCCCCTTCAACTGTCCGTTCTCTGTCTGTCGTGACCCGCAAGTATGTAAGTTTCATAGCAGGTAACTTTCTGTGTGCCAATTGCTCAAGCTCTTGTGATGGTTAGAATGATACCCCAGAAGATCCACTTGCTTGCATTTTAGAAATGGAGAATACATGCTTTAACTTGTGAAAGTGATTTAGTTGCCGCTTTGGATCGACATATTATTAAAAAAAAACTTCTGGATATGCTAGATAGATAAATTGCTTGAGATCGACGACAGGTTTGTTCTGACCAGCGCTTACCCATTAGTATTTTGGCTCCTAAGGATTATGGTCATTGCTGGCACAATTTTCCTGCATTTGGTGGTTTGGCTTTGTTAACCGTTGTTGATTTCTTACTCGAATCATGCTCTTGATTATGTAGTTGCCAGTCTAAGATGCACCGTGCCCTTATGTGCTTCAGTATTAATCGTTATTTCCTTGGGGAGTGTGATCTCCTGCTGGGTATTGAACATATTGATGCTCATTTACTGCTAGAAAGAACTCATAAATCTTGGTAATGCTAGATTACTATTCAAGTTGCTGCAATATAGATATGATCAATGTAATCCATATACATGCTGTGGTAGAGCTACTTCACAACTCTAGGCTGATTGTTCTGCTTGTCTAGAAGATACTTGACTCTGGTTATTGTCAGAAAGTAATAAGATGGTTAAAGTCTGATCATTTTCCAAAATTTAAGCGATGCTCTAGGCCAGAAATACAGAAGGTAGTGAGATAGGCAGAAAGACTGCATTGCCAGAAACCTATACCAGTGGTAGAAGGCACTATGTCCAGTACTACCAGGATGCAATGACCATCTGCTGAGTTCCTGGTGAATCCGACACTTTTAGCGCCTTTGCTTGCAACATCAAGTGGACATAATTTTTTGTGTCACTTGTGTGGACCAGGCCAACTTCCATCGGATCAACCTGATGTTGTTAAGTGTACAAATGAGACATGACGAGCTAATTTGGTGATATTAAGCACGGGGTAGTTTTTGGCCCTGTCACCATAAGTTTCATTTTGAGTAAATTGCTTATTTGCAGGATTGTTATTTGTCATTTGGAAAGATAATGTTCCTTATCTCTGTGATGCCATAGATCACCGAACAGAACACTAAAACTAATTCTTAACACTAAGCTGGTTAATGAACAGACAAAAAGCAGCTCTGTGTATTGATTTTTTTTTCTCATTTATGAGTGTTAAAATACTCGTTGTAGGTACTAATCCACTAGGGTATTCACTGGTCGGATAATTAATAATGCATGGTCCATTTAGTGTTTGGGACAAGATATGCCCTTGCATGCAAAAATAGTGTCTGTTAAAAGCACCATTCGAGATCTTCGCAGAATGAAACTGCAAGCACGCCTATTTTGTAGGCGATGCAACAATGATTGTTGTATCTACAAATTGGTTGAATGGTGCAACAAAACTGAGGTCATGAAATATCGGTTGGCATCGCCAAAGGCATGACAAGACTTGTAACTGAGGCATTGGTACTGACGGCGAAAGAAAGTAATCAGAAAATTATATGAAATCCAGGAGTATTTGCATTGCTGACCTATAGTTCCACATGAAGTGTCATGGCAATTGTTTACCTTTGCATTTCACAATGCAACTCTATAATGCTTGGAAATTTGGATGTCGCTTTACCTAGATGGATATACTCCCACTTTTAAACCAACAAAGAACCTGCATAATTTTGTATTTAGTTACCAGATATTTTTCAAGGCTCATTGGTTTTTTAACTGTGACTTCACAACCAGATGGATTTGTGAAAGTGATTAAGTTATGGCTAGAGGAGACTTACTCGATAGTATATTTATTACTGGGCGCAATGTATCTTTTGATGATACAAATTTGTGTGTGTTGGACATGATGCCGAAGGAGTCAATTGACATCTAAGGCATGACTCTGTTTCAACAATGAGTGGCAAGTTTGATGATTTCGGTGAGTCATACCCTTCGAAATATCGATCAACACATTTGCTTATGTAATTGGACTAGACTGATCATAACTAGGCTGGCATGACTGCATAAAAAAGTTGTCCAGTCCACTGTATTGGGCCTAACTTTGGTGAAATCGTTTGCATGTTAGGATCACTGTAACATCTCTTGGGGGTGTATCTAAAGAGGCATGTTTCCACGCATGCCAGCTTGATGTTGCGATTAGAGAGTAACACCGAGAACTGGTACTCAGGATGATGATGGAAACTTGATGATAGCACCCATAATGTTCCGTACCACATCCACAAGGTCCTTTCTGTTGTGTAGCACTGCTTCTGTCTGTATATTAATATAGTTCTATGCGTATTACCCAAGACCAGTATGGCTGTATAGGCTAGTTAATATTGTTCTTGCATTTTGTTTGTTCATGATATTATTTTGTTTTTCCAGATGCTAATCCAAATAAAAACGTGTCACGGCCTGTGTGCATGTTTTGTGCATATGGATTGTTACTATAACAGAAAAAACAAGCTTGGTCATGTTGATATTGTATTTATCGATGATAGGGTATGGTATCTGTTTCCTTACTGATGCTGCTTTGTTCTTTGTGGATATTTACTGATATCAATTGCTTATAGAGCAGGAAACTAAGATGTATGCTGAACAAAGAAAGCTCAAGCATAAAAATCCATGGGTATTATTTTGTTCTTGTTGCAAGAGGCAAGTTAGTCTTGCTGAGCATACTAAATTCTAAGATCGTGGCTAGGTTATAAAGCCTTGACCAACAAATTTCCAAGGTTCTTCTCTTTCAGAAGAACTTTGATTTTAGAAAGACTCTGGATGTGTGCAAAGGTTGTTCGCTGGAGTAGTCTTATCAGCTAAACCTTACTGGGTGTCATGGATTGATTTCTCGCATCTACTAAGGGTTCGTTTTCTGTTAAATCTCCATAGCAGATTTGGAATTATAGCAGTAGGCTTTTCCTCGTAGGGATTTATGGAAGGTTAAAATGCCAACTAAAACCAACCATGTTCCTTGTGCATCATGGTTGGGACTTGGAAGGTAAAAATAAATGCTAGTTGTGTGGTTGATGAAAGCACGTAGAATCATCTTCCTTTTGTTGCCCGTCAGCGAAATACTGCAATTTTATCATCTTATGCTTGGTCGATGGTTAGAAAACCGGGAGTTAGTCCCTGTTGGGTTTGCTGCTTTCTGATGGACTTGTATGAAAGCAAGAAACCAGCATGTGTTTTAGCAATAGCTATAAAATGCCAACTGATTAAAATCTGTTGTTGTTCTTTACTTTATGTCACTGGTTGCGTTTCTGGGTTTATTGCAAGAGGAAGGCAGAAACCATATATGCTGGTAGTCCAAGTTGCTTAAGTATCTGTCAGGATTGCTGGTGTGATCGTACATTGCAGTGCCAGCAAGGGCGGAATACCTTTTCTGCGTTGGTACAGACTTTTAGTGCTTATTCTTTTTAAAAACTTGCATAGTTTTGCCAGTTAATATGATACATGTTTATTGAGATGTAATATATGTTCCGTTTGACTTATTCATTCAATTGCTCAAAACAGAACTGTCAAGTTTTTGAATTTGACTGACCAAAGTATGCACATGTACGCTATACCTCATGCTTCATTTTCTCTTCAGAATTTAACTATGAGTGAAAATAAAGCTAGGCCAATGTGCTTTTCCAGAAGAAGATCAAACAGGCATAGGCACAGCAATAGCAAGTTGTACCACTGTGTTTGGTGGACGACCTTGTGGGCTCAGATGTGAGCACGGCTTCTTGCTGGCCGAGAACTCCTCTATGATGGCATTGACCCGATCTAGACGGCCCAGGTCCACGCCGCTACTCCTCGCTTGGCACCGCAGCTTTAGGGGAGAACTTTGCCACTTCCTGGTTTGGGCAAGGAGAGTAGGAACAGTTTTTGACTGCCTGACAGACTCGGTACAATTTGCTAAAATTTGGTTAGGTCGATGTGCCGATGTGTGTGGGGATTGACATATGATGCCATGCAATTGTTTAGGGTGAAAGGGAGTTGATTTTTAAAGGTTACCAGAACCATGCTTTCCTTGCAGAAGCAACTCGGATCATGGTTTAGAATGTGAACTATGACAGATAGTAGTGTATCCTTGTTTTCTCGCCTGGGAAATATTTGTATTGGTGGTTGGCTGCTGTTGTTCGCCTGCAAGCAAGCTTTGATGTCCTGTTGTTATATTTGTCATGTTTAGTCATGAATTTGTGAACTTGACGCATAATTGTCCTTTTTATGTTGCGGCAAAACTTTCAACGTCCGATATTGTAGCGACTGTTAACAAATTCAGGAATTGTCAACCGTTAGTGCTCGTGGAGGTATGTGGCTGCATCATCACTTTGTGATATGACACTTGTGGTTCTTTAACAATCAAATTCACATTGATGCTATAACAGCTAGAACTTATTCCAAAAACGCAGTTGCAAAACACATAAAATCAGAGGCTTGTGTGTACTTCCTCTGTGAACTCTGCCTTCCTTCACACAACCCAAACGCAAGTAGTAGATGAATGCAATAGATGCTCATCAACTTGCTGAGATTATTTACTTGTTGTGCTTAACTGGTGACTGCTTGTTTCCCTCACAACGTACCACAATTAGGAACCCATGGGTCCATGTGTTATGACCGGGCAGACTTATGGCCGTAGGAGGCCCACCGAGCAGGTTTAGTTATCTTATTTTTTAGCATCGTGGTTATATATACTAGCTGTAAGACTATTTTTGAGATTAAGCAATAAGAAGAATTCTATTGCCTGGCTCCCAGAGGAGCCAGACCCTAACCCTAGTCGCCTCCCTCTCTCAGCCGCCGCCTCCCTCCTTCTGTCTTGCGACAAGGCCTGCGCGTTGGCCGCCACACCCTCACCCCCGTTAGCCCTCGGTCTTCCCCTACAACCTAAGGAGCAGGACAGGTAGGACCCTGGGTTCTACCAATTTGGTATCCAGAGACTCGGGTTCGATCATGTCTTCATCAACACCCACGCCGTCGCTGCCCATCGTCGCCACCGCCCCGATGACCACCGTCGGGGCCCCCACGCTGCCGGGCCCGATCACCACCGCGGGTTCCCCAACGCCACCGACCCTAGTCACCTCCGCGCCGCCGCCGACCGTCGTCTTCACGCCGGAACAGGTCACCACCATGTTGCGGGATCTCGTGATGGCCGTCCAGGGACTCCATCTGTACCTGGCCGGGTCGTACGCACCATTGTCGGCTGCGCCGATAGCCTCCTACGACCGCCCCGTGCTGCCGTGGCCGTCCCAGGGCGCGCCCCCGCTGCTGCCGTTCCAAGCGGGGCACCCCAGCGGCCCGCCATCGCCGCTGCTACATCATCATCGGCCCCCAGCCGTGGCTCCTCTCTGGCCGCAGTGGCCAACTACGGCCCCCGCAGCACTCGTTGCGCCCGCCCACCCTCCACTGCAAGCGCTGCAACCACCGGCGCCACCTCTGCCCAGCTCGGGGGCGCCCTCGCCGGCCGACCTGCCAATCCATCAGGTTCGGTTCCCGCCCTCCCCGTCGCCACTACCAGCTTGGGCGGCTGGGTCTTCACCATCATCGGTCTACACCACGGCTCCAGAACAACCGACCTTGTTCCCGCAGTTCGGGGGGCCATCCGGCTCCGCGGGTCACTACCCGGAGTACTCCGACCAGGCACCACCTGCCTCCCTGCTCCGCTCCTTCGAGCCAGTTCGACATGGCGCTTCGACCCAGACACCACCGCGGTTCGCCAAAATCGACTTCGCACATATGACGACACGGAGGACCCCCTCAACTGGCTCAACCAGTGCGACCAGTTCTTTCGCGGGCAGCGCACCCTCACATCAGAGCGTACTTGGCTCGCCTCTTACCACCTCCGCGGCGTGGCACAGACATGGTATTACGCCCTCGAGCAGGACGAGGGCGGCATGCCCCCTTGGGAGCGCTTCCGCGAACTCTGCCTCCTTCGCTTTGGGCCTCCGATCCGCGGGGGCCGCCTGGCGGAGCTCGGCCGCCTTCCCTTCACCTTCACGGTGCAGGACTTCGCCGATCGTTTCCATGCCCTGGCATGCCACGCGTCGGGCGTGACGTCGTAGCAGCGGGCCGACCTCTTCATCGGTGGACTTCCGGATCACATCCGCGTGGACGTGGAGCTTCGTGGACCTCAGGATCTCCAGACGGCCATGTATTACGCCCGCGCCTTCGAGTGTCGCGCCCAGGCAATGCAGCCGGCAGCCCGGGCTCGAGGAGGCCGACAGGCCGCCCGACAGCCCCCTGCGCCGGGCCGGCCACCCCCGGTCGTTCCGACGACTACCACCCCGGCCGTGACGCGGCCCTTCCGTCGGCTCTCTCCGGCGGAGCAGATGGAGCCGCGATGCCAGGGCCTCTGCTATAACTGCGATGAGCCCTATACGTCGAGCCATGTCTGCCCACGCCTCTTCTACTTGGAGACGGTCGACTACATCAAGGAGGACGCCCTGGCTGACGGGGCCGACGCACTGCCGCCCCCAGCGGCTGCTGAGGCCGCACCCGCGGCCGCCCCGACGACGACACTCGTGGTCTCTCTCCATGCGCTCGCTGGCATCCGTGATGAGCGTACCATGCTTTTGCCGGTGATGATCCACGGCAAGCGCCTGGTGGCCTTGGTGGATACTGGCTCCACCCATAACTTCCTTCCCGAGGCTACCATGCGTCGCTTAGCACTTCAACCGACGGGGCGGGAGCAACTTCGGGTCACGGTGGCCAACGGAGATCGGCATCGATGTCATGGGCTCGCACGGGACGTGCCCATCACCATCGGCGACGAACACTTCTCCATCACCTGTGCGGGCATTGACTTGGGCTGTTTCGACTTCATCCTTGGCGTCGACTTTCTGTAGACCCTCGGTCCCATCCTTTGGGACTTCGACGCTCTGACGATGACCTTCTGGCGGCTGGGCCGCCGCATCCGGTGGGACGGTGTTGGGGGCGTGATGCGGAGCATCCTACGGTCATCCCCATGGACCTACCATCGTCTCATCAAGCACCAAGAGGACACATGACAAGAGCACGAGCTAGAGCTCTCGAGAACGAGGTGACTTCTCTCCTTAGTGATATCTCATATGATCCTCTCGAGACATGGCTACTACCTAAGTCCGGAATGTTGTGCATGATTAGGTACCAAGAGGACCCTCCCGACGATGCACATGAAGATGATCAAGCCACCAAGTCCACGGAAGAAGAGAACCATCGGAAGAAGGCAAGAACAGCTGCCAGGCACCGGACATCCGGCCCCTGGAGATCTACACCACAGCCTGGAGTCTGCAACAGAAGCTATAGGGCCAGGACATCCGGCGACTAGCCCGTACATCCGGCCCTCCGCCCCGGAAATCCGGCCAACATCCCGGACATCCGGACACGCCGTCCAGGGAGCACAGAAGGCTGCCCCAACAGCACGGACATCCGGCCGTCACCCCAGACATCCGGCGCCTCCCGAAGCCCCGGACATCCGGTCCCTTCGCCCGGACATCCGGCCCGTCCATCCAGAGAGTAGCAAGGCCAACTCCAACAGCCCGTACATCTGACCCGACAGCCCGGACATCCGGCCCCTCGCGAGCGCCCGGACATCCGGCCTTCCCTGTCTGCGAACAGTGTAAGGGTCGTGGTCCGTGTACCCCTTCGCCCCTAGACTATATATACTCCTCCTCCATCCTTGTTTTAGGGTCAGCATTGGTTTAGCTCATTTGAGATAGAGCATTGCTCATCCGTACCGGATCTACTCCTCATGAGGGACTGCACCTCTTCGGAGAAGATCCACCCGGATTCAAGACCTCCATCCGGAGATGACAATCAAGACCTCCTCACGGAGAAGAACGGTTACTCTTGTATCATCACTTGTTGACTTTGGATCTCGTGTTACTTTGTACCTCGATGATCTAGCACTTGTGTGATCTTATTCGTGTCGGTTGAGTGTTTCTCTTGCCCCTCCCCCCGTGATTTCCCTCGTGTTCTTCCACGCGTTCTTCGTATTCCTCGTAGGGATCCTCTCCAAACGTGAAAGATCGCCCCCTAGGGTTCCGCCCTACATCATCTTTGTATCATGAGCCACGTCGATCACATTTTTGGAGCCCCTCCCCCGTGTTTTCTTGCTTGATTTTGTTGTTTTCGTCCTAAATCCAAAAATCCCCACCAAAAATAGCCCCCCATTTTTTTCGATTTGTTGGTGTGATGAAGTTTTGTTGGATTTGATCCACGGATCTGCTTCGCATCGAGTGGATCTAGCTTTTCCCCATCTCTTCCGCAATTTCCATCCACAAAGTCCGAATTTTGCCCCGGAGTTGACCTTTTTCCCGTGGAGTTCATCGAGTTCGTCCACGATCCAGGAGCCCGGACATCCGCCCGAGTCCCCGGCCATCCGATGTCCCGGACATCCGGTCACTGGCCCGGACATCCGGCCCCTGGTGGCAGCAACTCCATTCCCCCGCGCCATTTTCCGTCTAGTTTCGCCAAATTTTGCCCCAGTGCCCACGCATACTTCCGCATACCTCCACCGCTTTCCGCAAGCACCACCACCTCTCACGGCTACCTCCTATGACGATTTGGAAACGTTTTGGTCTTTGAGATTTTGGGTTGTGGTTCCCGTGTCCTATTGTGTTTCGGCTATATAGGTACGGTTCAACGTCAACATCACCACCGCTCATCTCCATCGACTACTCATCATCGCCAAGGACGGTAACCTCGACAACATCTGTCGGAGTAATGGGCCATGGGTAGCCTCACCCGAGTCCATGAACATATCAAAACCTTGGGCCTGCTTCGGCCCTCAGTGCCCCGAGCTAAAGCTCCGCCCTCTCGGGGCCGGTTAGCCCAACGGCTACCCCCCCCCAGAGGACGGCCAACCACCTATAGACGGCACCACGAGCAGCCGGCTGCCCTAGAGAGGACGGCGTTAGGAAGGCGGCCACCAGGCACCCTCAGAGTTCGTGCCAACATCAATAGGACAAGATGGGGCGTGGCTACAGTAAAGCCCGTCACCTCCGAATCTTGGGCATGGCGTGATCACAGTGCCTGTACAGGCGGAGATTTCCGCACGAGATGGCACTGTTGCCATTCTCCCCTGACGTCACTCTAAACAGGCGGAGCCCTGTTCCCCATGACAACCTGTCAGTACGGCCCGCCGGCTACGGGCCCTACTGGGCAGTGACGCCTCAGAAGACGACGTATGCCGAACCAGTCGGACCGGGGGAAGGCCGGCCACCAGCAGGCGGCCGTCCCTTCCCTCGAAGCGAGTACGCCATTAACCCGATGAGACCAGGAGTGGCTACGATGATCACCCGCCAGGCGGCGGACTGTAGCCACGCTGGGTTGACCAAGCCTGCGTCGCCTGGTGGGCCCCAGTAGTTGGCAGAGAAGCTGGAGGCCGGAGACGCTGACAGCCGAGCCTAGCACCCGACCAGATTACCATTGTACCCCTGGGGGGTAGGCCTATATAAACCCCCCAGGGCACCCATGCAAAGGGTTCCCACTCTTTAGAACTAGCCAGACCCCCAGAGCAGGAGAGAGCTAGCCTTGCCTTCTCCTACCTCTAGCATACAACTCAAGAAGCACCTTTGTATCACTTGAGCCTTAGTGATCATGCGGAGACCCCACAGAGCAGGACTAGGATTGTTATCTCCTAGGAGAGCCCCGAATCTGGGTAAAGTGCGCCGGCGTTCGTGTCTACGCCTCATCCCGCTTCCAGGCACCGGCGATGTTCTACTCGCTCCAACCATGATAAACCATCCATTGGCATATGTCGCACCCAACCCCCTACATTTGACGCCCATCGTGGGGCCAGGTGCACCATCTCCCGGAGATCTGCTCTGGACGGGAACCTTGTTCCTCCTTGGTGAGCAAAGCCAGCCCAGCACGCCTGACGGCGTCAGCCTCGACACGCTGAACAGCGCAGAGATCGCCTGCGCGGCGAGCTGCCTTGCCGACCTTGTCAGCGAGATCCACCTCTCCGACGAGCCGGTCTCCGACACGGCCACCGGCTGCCCCGAGAGCCGCCTCATCAGCCTCCTCGACCAGCTCCACGTCACCAGCGAGCCTGTTGTGGACCTGGAGTCTGTTGGCTCCACCGATCCGATGATCGTCGACTCCGACATGACATCATTTGACACGTTCCCTACCAACATGGTGGTCTACAACGAGCCGCCTCCTCGTGAGCACATAGGTGGGAGCACCATCACGGAGGTGCTTGTCATCCTCAGCGGCGAGCACTCGGACGGACACGCTCGAGACCCACTCGACGCGGCTCTGTGAGACCTATCGGCGCCCATCCCAGAGGGCGCGGATGCTGAGACGCTGGAGGCACGCCGCGTCCAGCTTCTTGAGAGCGCTGGCCAACTGGCTAGCGTGCGACGCCTCTCGAACGCCTACCGGCACGAGATGGATCGGGCCGTTGGCGGCACGCCGACTCCTGAGGGGCCTAGCCACATCAACACAATCCGACAGCGTGGCGCGACCATTGCCTGCATGTTCGGGGCAGAACGCCCTGTCTACACCACGCCCGCGGAGAACATCCGGGCCGCCCAGGCGGTAACGGATGAGCTGGACAAATACGACGGCGACGAGCGCCGTCACATGACGGAGCGAGTCCAGCAGCTCCTAGACACGGCCGCCGCGCAGCACGAAGCTGGCTGCCGTGCTGAAGTGCCCGCCCCGCGGAACGACGAACCACCCCCTCGTCAGAACCATGGGGCGACGTCCCGGACACCGACTGGTGGCACCCGCGGAAGAAGAGGCAACGAGCCGGCTGCCAGTCGCAGCCGGACATGCCTCTCCATCGAGCGAGACGAAGACGGTCGCCCTCGAGTGGTGGAGCGGTGAGGTGATCTGCCTCCTCCTCCGCCTCGTGGGGCGAGGCACCCTACTCCGGCGCCTGTCACGCACCCGACACTCAGCGACCACCTTGGCCGCCGAGAGGGAGTCGGAGAGAACGACGCTCGCCATCGGATCGATCACCTCAACCGATCCCTGGCACTAGAAGAAGAGGACGCTTTGGGCCCGCCCTGTTTCGGCCCATGAATCCGAGATGAGCCCTTCCCCAAAGGGTTCACCCTCCCGTGAGATACGCCCAAGTACACTAGCTCCGTGAAGCCGGAGGACTGGCTGGTCGACTACTCCACGGCCGTCAGCATAGCAAACGACAACAAGTGCGTTATTGTGAAGTACGTCCCGGTCATGCTTCAAGGCACAACCCGGACATGGCTTAACAGCCTGAAGCCCCGCAGCATCAACAGCTGGGTTGATTTCACCGAGGCCTTTATCCGCAACTTCACCATCATGTACAAACGGTCTCCCAAGCCCCGACAGCTCTCCTTGTGCATCCAAGGGCCCAGCGAATCTACTCGCGACTATCTCACGCGCTGGGCCAAGCTGCGCAACTCCTGTGAGGGTGTGCACGAGGTGCAAGCGATCGAGTACTTCACCGCCGGGTGCAGAGAAGGTACCCTCCTCAAGCACCGACTTCTCTGCAACGAGCCTGCGACTCTCGACGAGCTGCTGATCATCGCTGACAAGCACGCTACGGCCGACTCCTCCATGAAGGCGGAGATCCTAGTTGATGCGTCCGGCAAGGTGGCACCTCAGACCCCTCGGACTCCGGCTGGAAAGACCAGTCGGTGACAGCATCCAAGCGACAACAAGCGGAAGGCCACCCAGCCGGTTTCCACCAGCCGGCAGGTGGCGACGGTCGAGGACCAGCAGCCGGAAGGGCAGCCAACGCCCAAGCGTTAGAAGGGCGGCAAGCCCAATTGGTGCCCCCTTTTCTTACGAGCAGACCCTCGATGCACCCTGCAAATTCCATAGTGGCGCGAAGCCGTCCAACCACACCACTCGGAAGTGCCATTGGCCCACCAGGATTGCTAAGGGAGATGGCATCCTACCTCCTCCGCCTGCCGGCCCGCCGCCTCCTCCGCCCCAGCAGCCGACGGCCCGGCCAGTCGGCGCCGTGCAAGAAGAGTATCCCGTGGAGCACGAAGCCTATGTTGTGTTCACTAGTGTGGCTATGATAGACGCAGCAGACGACTGCAACAACAAGAAGTACAAGCAGTGGCCTCAAATGCTCCAGAATTCATGCACTGGTCCAAGAGGCCCATCAGTTGGAGCAGGGCCGACCACCCGGAGGTGATGCCTTCCCCCGGTTCCTATGCCCTGGTCCTGGATGCTACCTTTGCAACAGAGAGGCGGGCAGCTCGTTTCTCCAGAGTCCTGATAGATGGTGGCAGCAACATCAATATCCTGTACCGTGACACCATGGAGAAGTTAGGAATCAAGCAGAAGCAGCTCCTCCCCAGTCGGACTGTATCCCATGGCATAGTCCTTGGCCTTTCCAGCTCACCAATCGGCAAGACTCAAATTGATGCTATCTTCGGAGACAAGAATCATTTCCGCCGTGAGCCAGTTTGGTTTGAAGTGGTGGACCTTGAGAGCCCCTACCATGTGTTGCTTGGCCGACCTGCTCTAGCCAAGTTCATGGCAGTCCCCCACTATGCTGACCTCAAGATGAAGATGCCAAGTACCAAGGGGATCCTGACTGTAGTCGGAGACTACAAAAAGTCGACCGCCTGTGCCGCGAATAGCAGTCGGCTGGCTGAGTCCCTCGTGATTGCAGCTGAGAAGCGGCTCCTTGACCGGGTGGTGGCCATGGCAGGCAAGAAGCTGGAAATGTCACCCATCCCCAAGGAGTCGGAGGTAGAGGGCTCGTTCAAGCCGGCAAAGGAGACAAAGAAGATACCCTTGGACACGGAGCACCCAGAGAGGCACGTTGTCATAGGTGCAAACCTTGACAACAAATAGGAAAGCGAGCCCGTCGATTTCCTCTGTGAGAATCGAGACATCTTCGCATGGTCTCCCAAAGACATGCCAGGTGTTCCGACGGATTTCGCCGAGCACAAATTACATGTCCGACCTGACGCCAAGCCGGTCTGGCAGCCCTTGCGCCGCCTGTCAGAAGAGAAGATAAGAGTTGTCGGAGAAGAGATAGCCCGGCTTCTGGCAGCCGGATTCATCATGGAAGTGTTCTTTCCAGAGTGGCTGGCCAACCCAGTTCTAGTGTTGAAGAAAAACAAGCAGTGGCGCATGTGCATTGATTATACCAGCCTTAATAAAGCTTACCCCAAAGATCCCTTTGCCCTACCAAGAATTGACCAAGTGATAGACTCCATAGCCGGATGCGAGCTATTGAGTTTCTTGGACGCATACTCAGGGTACGATCAGATAAAGTTGAACCCAGCCGAAAGGCTGAAGACCGCCTTCATCACACCATTTGGGGCCTTCTGCTACCTGACCATGACGTTCGGCTTGCGAAACGTCGGCGCCACATTTCAGCATTGCATGCAGAAGTGTCTCCTCAAGCAACTCGACAGAAATGCCCATGTCTATGTGGATGATGTGGTGGTGAAGACGGAGAAGCGTGGCACATTGCTAGAAGACCTCAAGGAAACCTTTGAGAACCTGCGCCGATTCCAGATCAAGCTCAACCCGGAGAAATGCGTCTTTGGAGTACCAGCTGGCCAGCTTCTCGGCTTCCTAGTTTTAGAGAGCGGCATAGAATGCAACCCTGTGAAGATCAAGGCCATTGAGAAGATGGAGGTGCCCACCCGACTGCTGGACGTGCAGAAATTCACCGGCTGCCTGGCATCGATTAGCCGTTTCATCAGTCGGCTGGGCGAGAAGGCCCTTCCCCTGTACCAGCTCATGAAGAAGACCACTTTTTTGAGTGGAACGACAAGGCAGGACGAAGCTTTCCTCCAACTCAAGAAGATGTTGACAACCCCGCCTATCTTAGCAGCTCCGACTGAGAAGGAGCCCATGCTCCTCTACATCGCTGCCACCAGTCGGGTTGTCAGCACAGTCATGGTGGTAGAGCGCAAGGAGGAGGGCAGAGCATTGCCGGTCCAGAGACCGGCATATTACTTGAGTGAAGTACTGTCTGCCTCCAAGCAAAACTACCCACACTATCAGAAGATGTGCTATGGTGTGCACTTTGCCACCAAGAAGCTGAAGCCTTACTTTCAAGAGCACCCAATAACTGTCGTCTGCATGACCCCGCTTGCTGAGATCATTGGAAGCCGAGATGCTTCTAGCTGAGTGGCCAAGTGGGCTATCGATCTGGCCCCTTACACCATCTACTACCAGCCTCGCACCACCATCAAGGCACAAGTGCTGGCCGACTTCCTCTTCGACTGGGCCGAGACCCAGTATTTGCCGCCAGCACCAGACTCCACCCATTGGCAGATGCATTTTGATGGTTCAAAAATGTGCACCGGTCTAGGAGCCGGCGTCGTCCTCACCTCTCCCAAAGGCGACAAACTAAGATATGTGCTGCAAGTCCATTTTGCCGCCTCCAACAACGTAGCCAAGTACGAGGCACTCATACACGGGCTCTGGCTTGCCAAGGAACTCGGCATTCGCCGGATCCTATGCTATGGTGACTCCGACTTGGTGGTCCAGCAGTCTTCAGGTGACTGGGACGCCAAGGATGCAAACATGGCAAGCTACCGTTTCCTCGTGCAGCAACTCAGCGGATACTTTGACGGGTGCGAGTTCCTCCATGTGCCAAGAAATGATAATGAGCAAGCGGATGCCTTGGCATGGATCGGCTCCACCCTACAGGCGATGCCAGCCGGTGTCGCTTTGCAGCGCCTTCTCAAGCCGTCTGTCAAGCCATCTCCAGAGTCCGACTCCATCTTTGTGCCGGCCCCTCCTGAAGCAGTCGGATCCGGCTTGAGGATACCAGAAGCCGACACAGGGACTTCGGTAGGCGGCCCGGGGACTGCAACAGTCGCACCCGGCCTGGGGATCCCAGAGCCCGACTCGGGGACTGCAGCAGTCGGCCCAGGGACTTCTTCAACTCAACAGGTGGCAGCCAATTCCAACCCGCCGCCTCCCGGCCCAACCACCCTTATACAAGTTGCAGTCGTGGCAGTCGGAGAGATATCAGCACCATCATGGGCTCAACCCATCCTCAACTTTCTGGTAAACAAAGAACTGCCGACTGACGAGATCTCAGCCTGACAAGTGCAACAACGAGCAGCAGCATACACCATCGTCAACAGAGAGCTGGTACGGCGCAGTGTCACGGGCGTGTACCAGTGCTGCGTGGAGTCGAAGAAAGGCCAAGCAATCCTCAAGGATATCCACCAAGGTGAATGCGGCCACCATGCGACCTCAAGATCACTTGTTTCCAAGGCTTTCCGCCATGGTTTTTTCTCGCCGACTGCTCTAGAAGAGGCCAAGGAATTGGTCCAGAAGTGTCAAGGGTGCCAGAAGTTCCGCTCCAAGCCACATTTGCCGGCTTCTGCACTCAAGACCATCCCCATTGCCTGGCCCTTCGCAGTTTTGGGGCCGGACATGGTAGGCCATTCAAAACAGCCCGCGGTGGCATGACTCACGAACTTGTCGCTGTGGACAAGTTCACCAAGTGGATAGAAGCAAAGCCAATAAAGAAGCTGAACGGGTCGACTGCCGTGACTTTCATCGCCGACATCACCACTCGGTACAGCATACCACATAACATCATCACCGACAATGGCACAAACTTCGCCAAAGGAGCCTTGGCTCGTTTCTGCGCAACGCAGGGCATCCGACTGGACTTAGCGTCCGTTGCCCATCCGCAGTCAAACGGCCAAGTTGAGCGAGCAAACGGCCTCATTTTTTCCGGCATCAAGCCCCGACTAGTCGAGCCTCTAGAGCGTTCGGCTGGCTGCTGGCTCGATGAGCTGCTGGCCGTCCTCTGGAGCCTGCGCACAACTCCGAACAAGTCGACCGGCTTCACGCCCTTCTTCCTCGTCCACGGTGCTAAAGCCGTCATCCCGACAGATATAGAGTTCGACTCCCCAAGAGTCACCATGTACACCGAGGCGGATGCCAAGGAGGCACGAGAAGACGGCGTCGACTTGCTGTAGGAGGGCCGGCTATTGGCACTCAGCCGGTCCGCCATCTATCAGCAAAGTTTGCGCCGATACTACAACCGCAAGGTGAAGCCAAGATCCTTCCAAGAGGGAGACCTTGTGCTCCGGCTGATCCAGCGAACAGCCGGCCAGCACAAGCTCTCTGCACCTTGAGAAGGCCCTTTCATCATCAGCAAGGTGCTGGGCAACGACTCTTACTATCTGATCGACGCTTAGAAGCCCAGAGCACGCAAGAGAGATGATTCAGGCAAGGAGACGGAGAGCCCATGGAATGCAAACCTCCTCCGGAGATTTTACAGTTGAAAGCAGTATGTATCACGCTACCCTTTGTATTATGTACGAAGACTCCGGGTTCCCCGAGAAGAACTCGGGGACTACCCTCCCCTTTATCTACACGATAAGTGTTATGCCTATGAGTGTGCATTATTTTATTATTTCCGCCTAGCACCGGGTTCGACCAGTTGGCCCGGAGGTTTGCCGCCTTCTACTATATGCCACCTTCTACAGCCGGACAAGTATTGTGTTGGGACCTAAAAACTTCCTCTGACAGAAGCCGCAGCCAGCGACTGAATGGCGGGCATGGGTTGCAAAACAGTGCCCACATGAAAAATGGCTAAGGAAAAAACACATATAGCTGAGGCCGACACCGCACCTGTTCGGCCAGCTGCCTAGCAGCCGGCCGGTCGGCTTCTGCTTCACTTGCCAAATCTCCAAACTGCTAAGTACTTGCCCTCCCACAAAAGGTAAGTACTCAAACCAGCCGCAGTCTGCAGAGCGGCTGCTTGGCTGGCAAGGGGATAGCTGAGGGAGGGCGGCAAAGGAAAAAAGCAAGGAGTATGAGGCAAGAAAAGATAGAAATCGGCAAAGCAAAGCATAAACTGCGATAAGCTATTTGCATAGATAAAGGCCTATCGGCTGGCATTGAACAAAGTTTGATATACACCCCACGGGTGGAATTGCGAAAATTTAATCAAGTTCTCCAGACTAGCAAACAGGGAAAGAAAAAGACAAAATATCCTAAGGAGCGGCAGAAGACTTCGGCTGGGCGTTGGGGTCGGCGGTGCCGGTCGGTGCAGCAGAGGGCTCCGGCTGGATGTTGGAGTCGGCAGTGCCAGTTGGCACGGCAGAGGGCTCCGGCTGAACGACAGAGTCGACCGTGCCGCTCGGTGCGGCAGGCGGCTCCGGCTAGATGGTGGAGTCAGCAGCACCAATCGGGACGGCGGAGGGCTGGACGACAGAGTCGGTGGCGCCCGTCGGAGGAACGGGCGGCTAGTCGATCCCCGCCTGGCCGCCTCCAGCAGCAGTCGGTGCTTTGGAGCGCGGATCATTGCTTGAGGCCCGGTCAGGTTGGGGCTGACCATCCGCCCCAACCTCCGGCATGTCGTCTTCGCTCTCTCCCTCTTCCTCCTCCTCCTCCTCCCCCTCCTCCCCTTCATCACTGGAGTCGATGACCTCAGCTGAATCCTCGCTATCCTCCGGGTTCAGCCCAAGCCACTCCTGCGGCACTTCAGCACCTTCTTCGACCACCTCCGGGATGAACATGCTGGTGTCGGTATAATCGGCGATCGCCGCCGCCCTGCTGATAAGTTTGGCTTCCACCGCCACCAGCTTGTCCTACGCCTCCAGCTGGAACATGGTTAACTGGGCTAGATCTAGCCCAGGATACCATGCCTTGACAAACTCAAGAGCTCGGCGCGCTCCTGCCCGGGCTGCAGAGCCCTTCCAGGCTTCCAGGCGGCCGACCGCCACCTCCAGCCAGTCGGCACTCCAACTTGGGGTGCGCAGAGCCTGCAAGCCTGGCCAGAGGGCGGAGATCGCCTGGGCCCCGATGCGCTGAAGGCGGTGCAGTATCTGATGGGCAGGCCGAAGACGGGCCTGAATACTGAGGAGCTGCTCATTAAGGGTCCAGGGGGCGTCAGCGGCAATCTACATGCCTTCCACCCTCTGCTCTTCACGCTGGGCCTCGATGATCTGGTTCACGGTGACGGAGTGGCCCGGGAAAAAGTCTGCTTAGACGGAAGGCAAGGAAAGCCAAAATCAGAAACAAGCAGTCGACCTAGATATGGGCCGGCAACTCAAAATAAGAGATAAAGAAAAGAAAGCTCACCATCGACCAAGTCTTCGATGCTGAAGTAGGCCGTCATCTGAGCCTCCTTGTCGGCCCAGGCGGAGCGCTCAACCTCAAACTCGGTGAGGAGGTCAGTCTCCTTCGCCTTCGCCTCCCGCTGGGCCATCTTGAGGGCCTTTGTCTGCTCGGCGAGCTGAGTGACCAGCCGGTCTTGCTCCTCGGCCAGCGTGCTGCACTCCGCCCCCTTGCCACGCAGGGCGGTGTTGGTTTCGCCCAGCTGCTGCTGCAAGGCGGCGTTGGCCTCTGTAAAAAGGAAAGAAGAAAGAGCATCAGTCAAATAACAAAGAGGGATGCAGTTGCCAGGGAGATCCGACCCGACTTCTCAGCAGTCGGCCCGAATCTCGGGGACTACAGCCCGCGGGTGCACCATCGCGCCCCCGCAGAGAAGAAGTAGCTAGCAAAGATAAAGCCACTAGGAAGATTCGGCCCGACTGCTCAGCAGTCGGCCCGAACCTCGGGGACTACAGCCTGCGGGTGCGCTAGCGCGCCCTCGCAAAGAAAAGAAATTGAAGCTTACTCTGGCTCTCGGACAGATGGGTGGTCTGCATCTCTAGCTCCCGGACCCTAGAGTTGTAGGCAACCGCGCGAAGATTGTGGTAGTCCTGTAGAAGGGATACCAGACGAAGTCAACGTTTGACAATTGCAAGTTAAATTTCCGGACCGCCTGCTCAGCAGCCGGCCCGAAACATGGGGACTACACCCAGTGGGTGCGCTTGCGCGCCCCCACGAAGAAAGCAAGAAGAACAAAAACAAAGAGAAGTGAAGAAAACTTACGCGGATGGTGGCCCGTGAATCCAGGAATGCCTCGTTGCAGCGCTTGAGGGCTTCGGCTTCGGCCTGGAGTTTGGCATGGACGTCGAGGGACGCCTGGTTCAGGGCGCCCGTCCCGGCCCCGCGTATCCAGCCAACAGGCACGACACTGGTCGCCTCGGTGTTGGGGTCTGACGAGCATGTGGCACCGGCCTCCAATGGCCGCGGTGCGGAGGCTGCCTTCTCAAGACGGCGGCGTGCGGGTGTGCGGACCTGAGGAGATGGGTCCGTCACCACCATGTTCCCGACTGGTGGCACGACGACCCGGCTGGCTGCTCGACCTGCGTTCCGCTGGTCGGTGGTGGCGGCGACACGATGACGTCCGGCATGGCCACATCGCCACCCCCCTCTCCATGACCGGCTGCTCATCGCTGGCTCCCTCGGTCGCCGCCTCAAACTCCGGTGGAGGCGGCGGGGTGTTCAGAGGCGTCACAAGCAGCAGCTCCTGGCGGCGTGCGGCCTCCGTGAGCCGCTCCTTCTCCGCGGCTTCGGCCTCCACCTGCGCTAGCTTCCTCGCCGCGGATGCTGCGGCCTTGTCCGCCTCCGCCTTCGCCAGACGGTCGGCCTCTTCCTCACGCACCTCCCGTGCATTCCGCTCCCTCGCCTCCCGAAGGTCGGCGGCCGGGTAGATCCACCGGCTGGTGGAGGAGGTCGCCGCCGACCTGATGACCGAGGCGGCGCCCGATTTCTCGAGGACGAGCGAGGCCATGAGATAGGAAGACAAGACAAAAAAAAATTAGGCCGGACCGGCGAAGAGGTGAAAGCATGAGAAGGATACATACGCTGACACCATGACCGGCACCTTCGGCTACCTCTGGTACTTGGCCACCTTGGCCGCGGCTTCTTTCCGCCTGGTAGCCGCGGCCGGGTTCTTCGGCTTCTTCAGCGCGCTGCCAAACAGGGCAGCGCCTTACTTCCGCTTGCGTTTGCCGCCACGGGCGGGCTGCCCGGTTGAGGGGCCGGCGCCGGTGTTGGCTGTGCTCCGGGTGGGGCGCGGGTCGTCTTCATCATCGTCGTCATCAGGCCAGGTCTCCATGCTGCCGCCCTCCTCGGAGCCGCCTGCTTCATCGCCGCCGCCTGCTGCATCGTCCGCCAGGGCGGCCGCCCCAAAGTCGGGGTCGTCCACGTCACTCACTGCCCTGTCCGGCAAGTAGTCGCCACTCGGCCCCATGATGGCGGTCATCGCCTCGGACATATAAATCTACGCTCCAGAAGGGAATCACATCATGATAAGAACAAGGCTGAAAGACAGAGCTAAAGGAAGAAATCAAGGGACTTACAGCAGGCGGCGGGTCGTGGCGGGAATACAGCCGCTTCTTGTACCGCCAGTCTCCCTCCAACACCTTGAGGTCAGAGATCTCGTTCACCATCCTCGCGACCTCGGCAGTTGGCATCTCCTTCGTGCACAGCCGGCTCGGGTCGCGGTGTCCACTCATCCGGAAGATTGGATGAGGGCGGCCCTGGAGCGGGAGAACCCGACGCTCGACGAAGGCGATGAGGAGGTCGGAGGCCACGAGGCCCTTCGACTCCTGGAGCACCTGGAGTCGGCCAATGGCGGCCTCCGCGTACGCCAACACCGGCTTCGGCTTGTAGCCCCAGTTGGGCCAAAGCCCGGTAGGGGGGCCGGCCTCGTAAGCCGGCAGGTTGATGAAGTCGACAGTCAGATCGACGTACTCAACATAGAAGTAAGACTGCTGCCACAGTTTTACCGACTGTGATAGCCTGATGACGGGGAAGGCATTCCTTTTTGTCGGTCGGCGCACGGCGACGAAGCCACCGCACTCGTCCGCCGTGTCCTTGGCGGAGGTGCCTAGCTTCCCGTAGAAGAATGCTCCCCACATCTCGATTGTGTGGGGAATGCCGATGTAGCCCTTGCACGCCGTGACGAAGGCGGAGAGCAGGGTCACGGTGTTGGGCGTCAGGTGATGCGGTTGGAGATGGTTGAAGTCGAGGAACGAGCGAAGGAAGCCGCTCACCGGAAGGCCGAAGCCGCGGAGGAAGTGCGAGCGGAAGACGACCCGCTCGTTCCCCCTCGGCGCCAATGAAATCTCCACCTCCGGCGGCACCCGTGCCTTGACGAATGCCACATTGGGCATCCGGCGCGTGTCTCAGAGGAAGGTGATGTGGTCTTCGATGACCGTCGAGCCATCCCAGTCGCCGCCCTTCTCGCGTGCCATAGCTTTGGGCGGGGCTGCGAGAGGAGTAGGGCGCGGCGGCGGAAAACGGCGGCAGCACCACAACAAGCACGGAGCAGCGACAGCAACAATGGAGGGGAGAGCGAGAGGAGGAAGAGAGTGTGGGAGGGGGCACGCGTGCCCCGCCGCACCCCTCCCTCCCCCTACTTATAGCCCTCGGGCTATGAAGCCAAGGGGACGGGGTGCAGGTCGTGGGATTAACTGCGCCCACGACCCCACGACCCGCGTTCACCGCGCAAAACTTACTACGCCTTGAACGCTCGTGGGAATCACAACCACCCTCCTCGGCACAGCGGATCCGCCCGAGTGCTGAGGCCCGATAGTGGCGGGCCCGGCCCACTGTCACGTCCCATCAGGAGCATGGGATGGTAGGCTGGCCGGGCTGGCGTGCGCCGCGTGGTGTACCTGTGACGGGCGACGGCCCGGGGAAGCTTAGTAGGCACGCCACCTGTTTTCCTGCCTTGGAGTTCAAAATCGGCTAAAGATCCCGCCTAGTCAGGCCCGGATCTAGCAGCCGGCCCACCGCAAGGCGGATCGAGCGTTCTCCCGGAGCTCGGTGAGGGGGGAAGCTGCTGAGACTTTGATACGTCTCCAACGTATCTATAATTTTTGATTGTTCCATGCTATTATATTACCCCTTTTGGATGTTTATGGACTTTATTTTACACATTTATATCATTTTTGGGACTAACCTACTAACCGGAGGCCCAGCCCGTATTGCTATTCTTTTTGCCTATTTTAGTATTTCGAAGAAAAGGAATATCAAACGGAGTCCAAATGGATGAAACCTTCGGAGGCGTGATTTTTGGAACAAACGTGATCCAGAGGACTTGGAGTGCAAGTCAAGAAGCAGCCGAAGCTTCCACGAGATAGAGGGCGCCCCCCCTATAGGGCGCACCTCCCTATCTCGTGGGCCCCTCGGGCGGCCACCGACGTACTTCTTCCTCCTATATAAGCCTACATACCCCGAAAACATCCAGGGAGCACCCGAAACACAATTTCCACCGTCCTTCTGTATCCGCGAGATCTCATCTTGGAGCCTTCGCCGGCACTCTGTCGGAGGGGGAATTGACCACGGAGGGCTTCTACATCAACACCATAGCCCTTCCAATGAGTTGTGAGTAGTTTACCACAAACCTTCGGGTCCATAGTTATTAGCTAGATGGCTTCTTCTCTCTTTTTGGATCTCAATACAATGTTCTCCCCCTCTCTTGTGGAGATCTATTCGATGTAATCTCTTTTTACGGTGTGTTTGTCGAGATCCGATGAATTGTGGGTTTATGATCAAGTTTATCTATGAATAATATTTTAATCTTCTCTGAATTCTTTTATGTATGATTGAGTTATCTTTGCAAGTCTCTTCGAATTATCAGTTTGGTTTGGCCTACTAGATTGATCTTTCTTGCCATGGGAGAAGTGCTTAGCTTTGGGTTCAATTTTGCGATGTCCTTACCCAGTGACAGAAAGGGTTGCAAGGCACGTATTGTATTGTTGCCATCGAGGATAAAAAGATGGGGTTTATATCATATTGCTTGAGTTTATCCCTCTACATCATGTCATCTTGCTTAATGCGTTACTCTGTTCTTTGTGAACTTAATACTCTAGATGCAGACAGGAGTCGGTCGATGTGTGGAGTAATAGTAGTAGATGCAGGTAGGAGTCGGTCTACTTGTTGCGGATGTGATGCCTATATACATGATCATGCCTAGATAATCTCATAATTATTCGCTTTTCTATTAGTTGCTCGACAGTAATTTGTTCACCCACCGTAATACTTATGCTATCTCGAGAGAAGCCTCTAGTGAAACCTATGGCCCCCGGGTCTATCTCTTATCATATTTGCTTCCAATCTACTTTTATTTGCATCTTTACTTTTTGCATCTATATTATAAAATACCAAAAATATATTTATCTTATCATACTATCTCTATCAGATCTCACTTTCGCAAGTGGCCGTGAAGGGATTGACAACCCCTTTATTTCGTTGGTTGCGAGTTCTTGGTTTGTTTGTGTAGGTGTGTGGGACTTTTCAGGGGCCTCCTACTGGATTAATACCTTGGTTCTCAAAAACTGAGGGAAATACTTACGCTACTCTGCTGCATCACCCTTTCCTCTTCAAGGAAAACCAACGCAAGCTCAAGACGTAGCAAGAAGGATTTTTGGCGCCGTTGCCGGGGAGGTCTTCACTCAACTCTAGACATACCAAGTACCCATCACAAAATCATCTCCCTCGCATTTAATTATTTGCCATTTGCCTCTCGTTTTCCTCCCCCCACTTCACCCTTGCCGTTTTATTCGCCCTCTCTTTCCCAATCTCCTTCTCCTCTCTCTTTTCGCTTGCCCTTTTCTGTTTGCTTGTGTGTTGGATTACTTGTTACCATGGCGCAAGATAATACCAAATTGTGTGATTTCTCGAATACCAATAATAATGATTTCCTTAGTACTCCGATTGCTCCTCTTAATGATGTTGAGTCTTGTGAAATCAATGCTGCTTTGCTGAATCTTGTTATGAAAGATCAATTCGCCGGCCTTCCTAGTGAAGATGTCGCTTCTCATCTAAACAACTTTGTTGATTTGTGTGATATGCAAAAGAAGAAAGATACGGATAACAATATTGTCAGTTGAAGTTATTTCCGTTTTCACTTAGAGATCATGCTAAAGTTTGGTTTTCGTATTTGCCTAAAAATACTATTGATTCTTGGAACAAGTGCAAAGATGCTTTTATCTCTAAGTATTTTCCTCCCGCTAAGATTATCACCCTTAGGAACAATATTATGAATTTTAAACAACTTGATCATGAGCATGTTGCCCAATCTTGGGAAAGAATGAAATTGATGATTCACAATTGCCCTACTCATGGTTTGAATTTATGGATGATCATACAAAAAATTTATGTCGGTTTGAACTTTGCTTCTAGAAATCTCTTAGATTCGGCCGTGGGAGGCACGTTTATGGAAATCATGTTAGGAGATGCTACAAAACTTCTTGATAATATTATGGCTAATTATTCTCAATGGCACACCAAAAGATCTTCTGGTAAAAAAGTGCATGCTATAGAAGAAATCAATATTTTGAGTGGAAAGATGGATGAACTTGTGAAGTTGTTTGCTACTAAAAATACTCCTCTTGAGCCCAATGATATGCCTTTGTCTACTTTGATTGAGAATAATAATGAATCTATGGATGTGAATTTTGTTGTTAGGAATAGTTTTGGAAACAATGCTTATAGAGGAAACTTTAATGTTAGACCGTTCCCTAGTAACTCCTCTAATAATTATGGAAATTCTTACAATAATTATTATGATAATTTTAATAATATGCCCTCTGACTTTGAGAATAGTGTGAAAGAGTTTATGATTTCTCAAAAGAATTTTAATGCCTTGCTTGAAGAAAAATTGCTCAAAGTTGATGATTTGGCTAGGAACGTTGATAGACTTTCGCTTGATGTTGATTCTATTAAAATTAGATCTTCTTCTCCTAAGCATGATATCAATGAGTCTCTCAAAGTAATGAGAATTTCCATTGATGAGTGTAAGGAAAGAACCGCTAGATTGCGTGCTAAGAAAGATAGCTTTATAAAAGCGTGTTCTTCTAGTTTCCATGAAAATAATGATGAAGATATTAAAGTTATTGATGCATCTCCTATTAGATCTATGTTTTGCAATATGAATCTTGATGATTATGGGACTGATGATGAGTCAACTTTACCTAGAAGGCGTCCCAAAAATTCGGAGTTTTTAGATCTTGATGCTGAATTTGGTAAAAGTGGGATTTGAGAGGTCATGACTTTAAATAATATTGAACCCGCTATCTCGGATTTCAAGAAATTTGATTATGATAATTGTTCTTTAGAAGGTTGTATTTCCTTGTTGCAATCCGTTGTTAATTCTCCTCATGCTTATAGTCAAAATAAAGCTTTTACCAAACATATCGTTGATGCCTTGTTGCAATCTTATGATGAAAAACTTAATTTGGAAGTTTCTATACCTAGAAAACTTAATGATGAGTGGGAACCTACTATAAAGATTAGAATTAAAGATCATGAGTGTTTTGCTTTGTGTGATTTGGGTGCTAGTGTTTCCACGATTCCGAAAACTTTATGTGATATTCTAGGTTTCCATGATCTTGATGATTGCTCTTTAAATTTGCACCTTGCGGATTCCACCATTAAAAAGCCAATGGGAAGGATCAATGATGTTCTCATTGTTGCAAATAGAAATTTGGTGCCCGTAGATTTTATCGTTCTTGATATAGATTGCAATCTTTCTTGCCCTATTATTCTTGGTAGACCTTTTCTTAGAACGATTGACGCGATTATTGATATGAAGGAAGGGAATATTAGATTCCAATTTCCATTGAAGAAAGGCATGGAGCACTTTCCAAGAAAGAAAGTCAAATTACCTTATGAATCTATCATGCAAGCTACTTATGAATCAAGTGCCAAAGATGGCACTACTTAGATCTATCTTCGCTTTTATGCCTAGCTAGGGGCGTTAAACGATAGCGCTAGTTGGGAGGCAACCCAATTTTCTTTGTGTTTTTTGTTTTTGTTCCTGTTTAGTAATAATTTCTCGCACCTACTTTCTGTTTAGATATGTTTTTATCTTTTAATTAGTGTTTGTGCCAAGTAGAACCTATAGGATAAACTATGATGATAGTTGATTTGATTCTGCGGAAAAACAGAAACTTTGCGCTCACGAGAAAAAATTCAATAAATCACAGAAACGTGATTTTGCATTGATTCTTTTTTCTGCTGATAAATAAACAAATTTTCCAGTATGTCCTATTTTGGTAGGATTTTTAGAGTTCCAGAAGTTTGCGTTAGTCACAGATTTCTACAGATTGTTCTGTTTTTGACAGATTCTGTTTTTCGTGTGTTGTTTGCTTATTTTGATGCATCTATGGCTAGTAAAATAGTTTATAAACCATAGAGAAGTTGGAATACAGTAGGTTTAACACCAAAATAAATAAAGAATGAGTTCATTACAGTACCTTATGTGGTGGTTTTGTTTTCTTTCACTAGCGGAGCTTATAAGATTTCCTGTTGAGTTTTGTGTTGTGAAGTTTTCAAGTTTTGGATAAAGCTTTTATGGACTATGGAATAAGGAGTGGCAAGAGCCTAATACTGGGGATGCCCAAGGCACCCCAAGAGATTCAAGGATAGCCAAAAGCCTAAGCTTGGGGATGCCCCGGGAAGGCATCCCCTCTTTCGTCTTCGTTCATTGGTAACTTTACTTGGAGCTATATTTTTATTTGCCACATGATATGTGTTTTGCTTGGAGCGTCGTGTATTATATTAGTATTTGATTTTTAGTTTACCACAATCATCCTTGCTGTACACACCTTTTTGGAGAAGCCTACTTGATTAGAATTTGCTAGAATTCTCTATGTGCTTCACTTATATCTTTTGAGCTTGATAGTTTTTGCTCTAGTGCTTCACTTATATCTTTTAGAGCACGGCGGTGGCTTGATTTTATAGGAATTGCTAGTCTATCATGCTTCACTTATATTATTTTGAGAGTCTTTTAGAACAGCATGGTATTTGCTATGGTTATAATTTGGTTCTAGAATGATGAGCATCCAAGTTGGGTATAATAAAAACTATCATAGGAAGTGAATTGGATGCTATGATCAATTTGATACTTGATAATTGTTTTGAGATATGGAGGTAGTGATATTAAAGTCATGCTAGTTGGGTGATTATGAATTTAAAGAATGCTTGTGTTGAAGTTAGCAAGTCCCGTAGCATGCACGTATGGTTAAAGTTGTGTAACAAATTTGAAATATGAAGTGTACCTGGCTTGTGCATCCTTATGAGTGGCGGTCGAGGACGCGATGGTCTTTTCCTACCAATCTATCCCCCTAGGAGCATGCACGTAGTACTTGATTTTTGATGACTTCTAAATTTTTGCAATAAGTATATGAGTTCTTTTGACTAATGTTGAGTCCATGGATTATACGCACTTTTACCTTTCCACCATTGCTAGCCTCTTCGGTACTGTGCATTGCCCTTTCTCACCTTGAGAGTTGGTGCAAACTTCGCCGGTGCATCCAAACCCTGTGATACGATACGCTCTATCACACATAAACCTCCTTATATCTTCCTCAAAACAGCCACCATACCTACCTATTATGGCATTTCCATAGCCATTCCTACATATATTACCATGCAACTTTCCACCGCTCCGTTTATCATCATCATGACATACATTACTTTTGTCATATTGTCATTGCATGATCATGTCATTGACATCGTATTTGTAAGCCACCATGCATTATTTTTCATACATGTCACTCTTGATTCATTGCACCATCCCGGTACACCGCCGGAGGCATTCATATAGAGTCATATCTTGTTCTAGTTTCGAGTTGTAATTCATATGTTGTAATCAATAGAAGTGTGATGATCATCATTTTTAGAGCATTGCTCAAAGAAAAAAAAAATAAAACAAATAAAAAAATAAAAAAGAAAGAAAAAAAAATAAAAAAAATAAAAAAAGTCAATGTTACTATCTCTTTTTCCACACTTGTGCTTCAAAGTAGCACCTTGTTCTTCATGTAGTGAGTCTCATATTTTGTGCTTCAAAGTAGCACCATGTTCTTCATATAGTGAGTCTCATAAGTTGTCTTTTTCATACTAGTGGGAATTTTTCATTATAGAACTTGGCTTGTATATTCCTACGATGGGCTTCCTCAAATGCCCTAGGTCTTTGTGAGCAAGCAAGTTGGATGCACACCCACTAGTTTTCTTTTGTTGAGCATTCATTTATAGCTCTAGTGCATCCGTTGCATGGCAATCCCTACTCCTCATGTTGACATCAATGGGTATCTCCATAGCCCGTTGATTATCCTCGTCAATGTGAGACTTTCTCTTTTTTTTCTTCTCCACACAATCCCCATCATCATATTCTATTCCACCCATAGTGCTATATCCATGGCTCACGCTCATGTATTGCGTGAAGGTTGAAAAAGTTTGAGATTATTTAAGTATGAAACAGTTGCTTGGCTTGTCATCGGGGGTATAGAAGTTGGGAACATCTTTGTGTGACGAAAATGAAGCATAGCCTAACTATATGATTTTGTAGGGATGAACTTTCTTTTGCCATGTTATTTTGAGAAGACATGATTGCTTTGATTAGTATGCTTGAAGTGTTACTATTTCTTTTATCAATATGAACTTTTATTTTGAATCATTTGGATCTGAACATTCATGCCACAATAAAGAAAATTACATTGAGAATTATGCTAGGTAGCATTCCACATCAAAAATTCTCTTTTTATCATTTACCTACTCGAGGACGAGCAGGAATTAAGCTTGGGGATGCTTGATACGTCTCCAACGTATCTATAATTTTTGATAGTTCCATGCTATTATATTACCCCTTTCGGATGTTTATGGGCTTTATTTTACACATTTATATCATTTTTGGGACTAACCTACTAACCGGAGGCCCAACCCGTATTGCTATTTTTTTTGCCAGTATTTCAAAGAAAAGGAATATCAAACGGAGTCCAAATGGAATGAAACCTTTGGAGGCGTGATTTTTGGAACGAACGTGATCCAGAGGACTTGGAGTGCAAGTCAAGAAGCAGACGATGCTCCACGAGATAGGAGGGCGCCCCCCTATAGGGCGCCCCTATCTTGTGGGCCCCTCGGGCGGCCGCCGACGTACTTCTTCCTCCTATATAAGCCTACGTACCTCGAAAACATCCAGGGAGCACCCGAAACACAATTTCCACCGCTGTAACCTTTTGTATCCGCGAGATCTCATCTTGGAGCCTTCGCCGGCACTCTGCTGGAGGGGGAATCGACCATGGAGGGCTTCTACATCAACACCATAGCCCTTCCGATGAGTTGTGAGTAGTTTACCACAGACCTTCGGGTCCATAGTTATTAGCTAGATGGCTTCTTCTCTCTTTTTGGATCTCAATACAATGTTCCCCCCTCTCTTGTGGAGATCTATTCGATGTAATCTCTTTTTGAGGTGTGTTTGTCGAGACCCGATGAATTGTGGGGTTATGATCAAGTTTATCTATGAATAATATTTGTATCTTCTCTGAATTCTTTTATTGATGATTGAGTTATCTTTGCAAGTCTCTTTGAATTATCATTTTGGTTTGGCCTACTAGATTGATCTTTCTTGCCATGGGAGAAGTGCTTAGCTTTGGGTTCAATCTTGCAGTGTCCTTACCCAGTGACAGAAAGGGTTGCAAGGCATGTATTGTATTGTTGCCATCGAGGATAAAAAGATGGGGTTTATATCATATTGCTTGAGTTTACCCCTCTACATCATGTCATCTTGCTTAATGCGTTACTCTGTTCTTTGTGAACTTAATACTCTCGATGCAGGCAGGAGTCGGTCGATGTGTGGAGTAATAGTAGTAGATGCAGGGAGGAGTCGGTCTACTTGTTGCGGACGTGATGCCTATATACATGATCATTCCTAGATAATCGCATAATTATTCGCTTTTCTATCAGTTGCTCGACAGTAATTTGTTCACCCACCGTAATACTTATGCTATCTCGAGAGAAGCCTCTAGTGAAACCTATGGCCCCCGGGTCTATCTTTTATCATATTTGCTTCCAATCTACTTTTATTTGCATCTTTACTTTTTTGCATCTATATTATTAAATACCAAAAATATATTTATCTTATCATACTATCTCTATTAGATCTCACTTTCGCAAGTGGCCGTGAAGGGATTGACAACCCCTTTATTGCGTTGGTTGCGAGTTCTTGGTTTGTTTGTGTAGGTGCGTGGGACTTTTGAGGAGCCTCCTACTGGATTGATACCTTGGTTCTCAAAAATTGAGGGAAATACTTATGCTACTCTGCTGCATCGCCCCTCTTCAAGGAAAACCAACGCAAGCTCAAGATGTAGTAGACTTCACGGCCCCTCGACCACAACGCTTCACCGGCTTCGGAGACTACTGTCGGAGTAATGGGCCATGGGTAGCCTCACCCGAGTCCCTGAACATATCAAAACCTTGGGCCAGCTTCGGCCCTCAGTGCCCCGAGCTAAAGCTCCGCCCTTCGGGGGCCGGCTAGCCCAACGGCCGGCCCCCAGAGGACGGCCAACCACCTATAGACGGCACCACGAGTAGCCGGCTCCAGGCAGCCGGCCTCTAGAGAGGACGACGTCAGGAAGGCGGCCACCAGGCACCCTTAGAGTCCGTGCTCCCATCAAGAGGACGAGATGGGGCGTGGCTGCAGTAAATCCCGTCACCTCTGAATCTTGGGCGTGGCGTGGTCACAGTGCCCGTACAGGCGGAGATCTCTGCATGATGTGGCACTGTTGCCATTCTCCCCTGACGTCACTCTGATTAGGCGGAGCCCTGTTCCCCATGACGACCTATCGGTACGGCCCGCCGACTGCAGGCCCTACTAGGCAGTGATGCCTCAGAAGACGGCGTATGCCGAACTAGTCAGACCGGGGGAAGGCCGGCCCCCAGCAGGCGGCCGTCCCTTCCCTCGAAGCAAGTACGCCATTAACCTGATGAGACCAGGAGTGGCTACATTGATCACCCACCAGGCGGCGGGACTGCAGCCATGCTGGGTCGACCAAGAATGCGTCATTAGAAGCACGGCTACAGTGCCCCGCCAGTGGCGGGAGCGGCCTATTGGCTCCGTACCAGACCAGGCGGCGGGCCCCAGTAGTCGGCGGAGAAGCTGGAGGCCGGAGACGCTGACAGCCGGGCCCAACACCCGGCCAGATTACCATTGTACCCCTGGGGGGTAGGCCTATATAAACCCCCCAGGGCACCCATGCAAAGGGTTCCGACTCTTTAGAACTAGCCAGACCCCCAGAGCAGGAGAGAGCTAGCCTTGCCTTCTCCTACATCTAGCATACAGCTCAAGGAGCACCTTTGTATCACTTGAGCCTTAGTGATCATGCGGAGACCCCGCAGAGCAGGACTAGGGGTGTTATCTCCTAGGAGATCCCCGAACTTGGGTAAAGTGCGCCGGCGTTCGTGTCTACGCCTCATCCCGCTTCCAGGCACCGGCGACGTTCTACTCGCTCCCACCATGATAAGCCATCCATTGGCATATGTCGCACCCAACCCTCGGCAACATCTTTGTCATACCTTGCAATTGCATTGATACCCACATGGCCTTACTTTTGCGTAGCTTACCCATTGAGACTAGCCATTGAGTATTGCTGACAACGTGACTTGTGCACATTAGTGATCATACGCATACATACCATACCATAGTGGTGCATATCTTGGCATCATTTTTGTGTCACAAGGTTGTCATCACATACACAATTGCTATCTTGGTTCGTGAAGTTTTGCATGAGAAAAGAGCTCAAAAGTTAAAGAGACAACCAAGCTTTTAAGAAAAGAGGAAAAGATAAGCAAAGAGCTTATAAGCAAGAACCATAGCATCATACTACATTAAGATTGTCATATCCGATCATCTTGGATCATATCACCGGAATACCATACATATAACATACTTGGGATAGAGGTCGTTGCATTTTTGCCTAGTAGGTTGTGCACAAGTTACGTATCCGCCTATTGTGCAATCGTGCTAGTGTCTCTCGTGTATTGTGCAACAAGAGCATTTTCATGGATTCCACATTTTGGCTCATTTTTGGTTTGCACAATCCCACTTATCTATTTGCGTGCATGTTTCCGTGTACCACTACTTGCTTGGTCTACTTGTTGCATTTGCAAATTTGTGAATATTTTCCAACATTATTGAAGCTCACTTACAATTGCATCAAATTTTGTGCCACCATCCTAACCAAGCTCCACCATAAGCTTTTACTTGTGTAGGTGTGAGAACCGACAATAATTGGTACCAATAGTGCTATTTCATTGTCCGCATTTGAGTGAACTTGATTCATCATCAACATCAGTCAAGGTACATTTGGTATAAGTTCTTATCCTTCTCCCACTCACATTTTTGTTTGGAATGATGGATAGGCCAAGTACTTCTACCAACCCACTCTTCATCGAGCAAGACGATGACATGTCATCATTCTTCACCAAGAGCCACCTCTTTGGTGCACAATGAGCGTTGCATCAAGAGCAACAAGCTATGATTGACCGCATCGGCAACCTCGCCACCGACTTGCAACTCTCCGAGAAACGTACAAAGGACTACTTCAACAACAAGCTCGACGCTCACAAGCAAGAGAACGATGCAAGAATGGACGAGATCCGCGCCTTGTTGGTGAACCATCCTCCTTCAACTTCTTCATACTCAAGACGGAGCCGCTCAAGTCGACACTCCGACGACACCTTCTCCGGCTCAAGTACACCGACATCAAACACTCTTCGACGAGCCGCGCGTCAAGACCATCATGCATCTCGCAATCCTCTACATGACAAGCATTCACAAGAGCAAGTCGATGAGCAAGTACTTTGTCCTCAACCACACCAAGTTGCTTTTTCACAAGCTCAAGAACGACAATGTCAACGTTGCCAAGAGGAAGAACGAGCGCATCTACATCAAGAGGAACAAGATGCCGAGGCTCAACGTCTTCAACAACAACAATGTGAAGCACAAGCTCTTGGGGCGCAATGTGCCCTTCAAGAATCAAGTCGAGCCATTGCCAACCGCAACCGAGATCGGTGCAATCAAGAGGAAGCACTTCAAGAATAAATCCAAGAGCAGAACTACCAACCGCGAGTGCAACGTCAAGTTCCTCAAGCTCCTCCACAAGCTCGTCAAGCTCCTCCACAACCACAAGTTCAACAAGAGCAAGTTGATCATGGACTTCCTCCACGCCAAGAGCAACATGAGGATGACTACCCTCATCGTCAAGGGTGTCATCATCACCATCGCCAACAACACAATGAATAGCAATGCTATGGCAAGCTAAATTTTACAATGCCCAAGTTCAATGGAAGCAATGATCCGGAAGAATACCTCTCATGGGCATTGAAGGTCGACAAAATCTTTCGTTTGCACAACTATGAGGAAGAGAAGAAGATCGCTATGGCATCACATGAGTTCCAAGACTATGTGCTCATATGGTGGGAACAAGTCCTTGAGCGCCGAGAAGCAAGAGGTGAACCCCAATCACCACTTGGGCTCAAATGAAGGATGTCATGCGAGCACGTTTTGTGCCCACCTACTACAACCACGATCTCTTCAAGAAGCTCCAACTCCTCAAGCAAGGAACAAAGAGTGTTGAAGAATACTACAAGAAAATGGAGATATCCATGATTCGAGCCAATGTCACGGAAGATGATGAACAAACTATGGCACGCTTCTTGAATGGCCTCAATCACCCCATCAATAAGATCGCTGACTTCCAACCCTACTCCAACCTCATTGAGCTCGTGCATCAAGCTACCAAGGCGGAACGTCAAGTGCAAGATGACTTCAAGTACGCCAAGTACTCATCCAAGACCTACGGCTTCTCTAACAACCAAGCTTCAACGACTCCTCCAACTTCTACCTCAACCAAGCCATCTACAAGCAATGACAACAAGTCAAGTTACAGGAAAACTTCGACAAGCTCAAGTCATCTTCCTCCTATTACAAGCAACTTCAAGCCGCATGCTTCATCATCTACTCCAACCGATGAGACCGTCAAGACGAGCTCCTTCAAGTGTTTCACTTGCGGCGGCCGAGGCCACAAGTCTTACGAATGCACAAACAAGCGCACCATGATCCTCAACGATGGTGGAACCTATGACTCCATGAGTGACGAGGGGATGGAAGCCCTTGAGCAAGTGGCCATGCACCGGTGCGTGAACGAGAATGAATATGATCAAGTCTTTTGTGATGAGGATTCGAGCCCCGCTCTCGTTGTCTCCAAAGTCTTGACTCTTCAACATCAACAAGAAGAAGACCAAAGATGCCACATCTTCCACACAAAGGCCAGCATCAATGGAAGGTCCGTCAAGGTCATCATCGATGGCGGTAGTTGCCACAACTTGGCAAGTGAAGAACTATTCTCCAAGCTTCAATTGGTCAAGATGAAGCACCCGCAGCCATACAAAGTCCAATGGCTAAGTGACTCCAGCACTATACAAGTTGAGCATACGGTCCAAGTCTCCTTCAAAATTGGTGCATATGATGACACTTTGGAGTGTGATGTCGTCCCGATGTCCGTTTGCCACCTCCTTCTTGGTAGACCATGGCAATTCGACAGCGGCGTCATCCACAATGGGTGTACCAATCACTATAGCTTCAAGATGAAAGGGAAGGAGTATGTGCTATGACCTACGTCTCCTAGTCAAGTGATAGACGACAAGCAAGCCACCCATCATGGAGAGAAGAGTGAGAAAGTGATCCACCAAAAAGTGAGTGAGAGCCACGAGCCAAACTTGAGCGCCTCTTCACCTAGAGAGAAAAACCTAGTCCTATTTTCCACCAAAAGTGAGATGAGATAAGTGTGTGAGAACCCATCGAGTGTTATGCACTTTGTCCTTGTGTGCAAGGATGGGGAACCAAAAACAAACACCTCTCACAATCTACCTTTAGTGTTTCAATCTCTTTTGCAGGAATTCCAAGATGTTTTCCCTGATGAGCTACCTCTGAGACTACCTCCTCTACGAGGCATTGAGCATCTAATCGACCTCATCCCCGGAGCACCCCTACCAAACAAAGCTCCATACCGCATCAACCCCGAAGAAACTAAGGAGATCCAACGGCAAGTACAACAACTAAGCGGCAACGATCATGCACGTGAAAGCTTAAGCCCTTTTGCCGTTCCTATTATACTTGTGCCCAAGCAAGATGGTAGTTTTCGCATGTGCTCCGATTGTAGACCCATCAATGCTATTACCGTTCGTTATAGGCATCCCATTCCTCGCTTAGATGATATGCTTGATGAACTTAGCGGTGCCACCATTATCAAAAATTGATCTTAAAAGTGGTTATTATCAAATCCGCATACAAGAAGGTGATGAATGGAAAACCGCTTTCAAAACCAAATTTAGTTTGTACGAGTGGTTGGTCATGCCTATGGGTTTGTCGAAAGCTCATGGAACTTTCATGCGTCTTATGCATTTTGTGCTTTGACCTTATATTGGAGTGTTCGCTGTGGTTTACTTTGATGATATTCTTGTGTTTAGCAAATCCATGAAAGAGAATCTAAAGCATGCTAGGGCTGTTTTGCAAACGCTTCGCAAGGAACGTCTTTATGCCAACATGAAAAAGTGCACGTTTGGTGTTGACAAACTTGTTTTCTTGGGTTTTGTCATTTCTTCCAAGGGTGTCCATGTTGATGAATATAAAATTGTAGCAATTAAAACTTGGCCCCAACCTACCAATTTGCAACAAGTGCGTAACTTTCTTGGCCTTGCAGGTTTTTATTGCCGCTTTGTGAAAGATTTTAGCACTATTGCCGCTCCTTTGCATGCCTTGAGTAAGAAGAATGCTCCTTTGTTTGGGGATCTTTGCAATCCACCGCTTTTGATGAGCTCAAGTCTTTGCTTACTCATGCTCCGATTCTTGCTTTGCCCAACTTTGAAAAAGCTTTCGAGGTTCATTGTGATGCAAGTGGTACCGGAATTGGAGGAGTTTTGATGCAAGAAAAATGAGCCATTGCATATTTTAGTGAAAAACTCTCCGGTGCTCAACTTAACTATCCCATCTATGACAAAGAATTGTATGCTTTAGTGCGTGTGCTACATGTTTGGGAGCATTACCTTAGACCTCATTAGTTTGTCATCCATACCGATCATGAAACGCTTAAGTACTTGAAAGGTCAAAATAAGTTGAACAAGCGTCATGCTAAATGGAGTGAATTCATTGAATCTTTCCCCTATGTGATCAAGTACATTAAGGGTAAGGAAAATGTAGTTGCAGATGCACTTTCACGCATATGCATTCTTGTCACTAAACTTGAGTTGAATGTTATTGGCTTTGAGCACATAAAAGACTTGTATGTGAATGATCCTTATTTTGCTACTCCTTATGCTAAGTGTTTGACGCATACATCTTGGCAACAATATTACATCAAGGATGCTTGTCTTATGAGAGCTAACAAACTTTGCATTCCCGAGTCTTCTCTTCGTTTGCTCCTTTTGCAAGAGGCTCATGGAGGCGGACTCATGGGACACTTTGGACGCGACAAGACATTCGCATGCTCTCCAAGAACTACTTTTGGCCCAAGATGTTCTGCGATGTTTCACGCTTCACCAACCGATGCTCTACATGTCGCAAAGCTAAGTCTAAAGCTCAGTCCCATGATCTTTACATGCCTCTTCCTATTCCTTATCAACCTTGGGAGGACATTAGCATGGATTTTGTACTTGGTTTGCCTAGAACTCAAAATGGCAAGGATTCCGTGTTTGTTGTTGTGGACCGATTTTCTAAGATGGACATTTCATTCCTTGCAACAAGATAAACAATGCTTCACATGTCGCCAATCTCTTTTGTAGGGAAATCTTGCAACTCCATGGAGTACCAAAGACAATTGTCTCCGACCACGACGTCAAGTTCTTGAGTTACTTTTGGAAGACGCTATGCGCCAAGCTCGGAATCAAGCTCTTGTTCTCATCCGCATACCATCCTCAAACCGACGGCCAAACGGAGGTGACAAACCATATGCTCTCCACTCTACTTCGCGTTTTGATCAAGAAGAACATCAAGTAGTGGGAGGAGTGTCTACCCATCACCGAGTACGCCTACAACCATGCAAGACATTCGACTACCGGCAAGTCCCCCTTCGAGGTCGTCTATGGCTTCAACCCATTGTCCCCATTGGACATTCTACCTCTTCCTCTACAGGAGTGCACCAACCTCGACGCAAGTGCCCGCGCAAGCTACATCAAGAAGATGCATGAAGATACAAGGCACACCATCGAGCGCCAAGTACAACGACTCACGACCAAGCTCAACATCAACAAGCAACCCATGATATTCAACATCGGAGATCTCGTGTGGCTACACCTTCGCAAGGACCGCTTCCCCAACGAACGCAAGTCCAAACTTCTACCTCGAGCTGATGGACCCTTCAAGGTGCTAGCACGCTACAACAACAATGCTTACAAGACCGATCTCCCATGCGACAAGTACAACATGAGCGACATCTTCAATTTCACCGATCTCTTCCCGTACCATGGTGATGAGGATTTCGATCCAAGGTCGGATCTTTCACAAGGGGGGGGGGGGAGATGATGCGGAGTATCCTACAGTCATCCCCATGGACCTACCATTGTCTCACCAAGCACCAAGAGGACCCATGACAAGAGCACGAGCTAGAGCTCTCCAGGCCGAGGTGACTTCTCTCCATAGTGATATCTCATATGATCCTCTCGAGACATGGCTACTACCTAAGTCCGGAATGTTGTGCATGATTAGGTACCAAGAGGACCCTCCCGACGATGCACATGAAGATGATCAAGCCACCAAGTCCACGGAAGAAGAGAACCATCAGAAGAAGGCAAGAACAGCTGCCAGGCACCGGACATCCGGCCATGGCCCCGGACATCCGGCCCCTGGAGATCTACACCACAGCCTGGAGTCTGCAGCAGAAGCTATAGGGCCCGGACATCCGGCGTCCAACCCCGACATCCGACCCTCCGCCCCAGAAATCCGGCCAACAGCCCGGACATCCGGACACGCCGTCCAGGGAGCACAGAAGGCTGCCCCGACAGCCCGGACATCCGGCCGTCACCCCGGACATCCGGCACCTCTCAAAGCCCCGGACATCCGATCCCTCCGCCCGGACATCCGGCTCCGTCCATCCAGAGAGCAGCAAGGCCAACTCCAATAGCCCGGACATCTGGCCAGACAGCTCGGACATCCGGCCCCTCGCGAGCGCCTGGACATCCGGCCCGATGCCCGGACATCCGGCCTTCCCTGTCTGCGAACAGTGTAAGGGCCGTGGCCCGTGTACCCCTTCGCCCCCTAGACAATATATACTCCTCCTCCATCCTCGTTTTAGGGTCAGCATTGTTTTAGCTCATTTGAGATAGAGCATTGCTCTTCTGTGTCGGATCTACTCCTAGTGAGGGACCGCACCTCTTCGGAGAAGATCCACCCGGATTCAAGACCTCCATCCGGAGAAGACAATCAAGACCTCCTCACGGAGAAGAACGGTTACTCTTGTATCGTCCCTTGTTGACTTTGGATCTCGTGTTACTTTGTGCCTTTATGATCTAGCACTGGTGTGATCTTATTTGTGTCGGTTGAGTGTTTCTCCCCCCCGTGATTTCCCTCGTGTTCTTCCGCGCGTTCTTCGTGTTCCTCGTAGGGATCCTCTCCAAACGTGAAAGATCGGCCCCTAGGGTTACGCCCTACATCAGGGCGCCTCATAGGTGATGCCGCAGCTTCAGCTGATAGTAGCTACCTCCGAGGCTGAGCACCCACTATTGGATCACCTTCTGCAGCAGCATGGCGACCTCTTCACCGATCCGCAGGGCCTTCTGCCAGCCCGGGCTTATGATCACTGTATTCACCTCCTGCCGGGCTCGGCACCAGTGACAGTTCGTACTTACCGCTATCCGCAGCTGCAGAAGGACGAGTTGGAGCGACAGTGCGCACTAATGCTCGCCGTGGGCATCATCCAAATCTCCACATCACCGTTCACCGCACCAGTCCTCTTTGTCTGCAAGTTGGACGACACATGGCGCTTCTGCATCGACTACCGCACCCTTAATGCTCTGACACTTAAGGACAAGTTTCCCATTCCGGTGGTCGATGATCTCCTGGATGAGCTACATGGGGCGTGCTTCTTCACCAGGCTCGATCTCCGGTCAGGGTACCACTAGGTGCGCATGCACCCAGACGACATCGCCAAGACGGCGTTTCAGACTCATCACGACCACTTCAAGTTCTTGGTGATGCTCTTTGGCTTCTCCAACGCCCCGGTGACCTTCTAGGTTTGATGAATGACGTCCTCCGGCCCTACCTACGTTGGTTTGTGCTCATTTTATTTGATGACATTCTTATCTACAGCGCCTCGTGGGCGGAGCACCTTTAGCACGTCGCCATCGTCTTCAACGAGCTTTGGTCTCACCATCTTCATCTTAAGCGCTCGAAGTGCTCATTCTGGACGCCGTCAGTCGCCTACCTCAGCCACATCATCTCGGCTGATGGGGTTGCTATGGATGCCGACAAGGTGGTGGCCGTCGCAGCTTGGCCAGCGCCGCACTTCGCGGTTTTCTAGGCCTCTCGGGATACTACCAGAAGTTTATCCGGGAGTTCGGCCTCATCGTGTCACCACTCACGTGTTTGATGCGCTGTGACGCCTTTGCATGGGGAAACGAGGCAACGGCGGCATTCGAGGCCCTCAAGGGGCCCCTCACGACGGGGCCCGTTCTTCATATGCCGGATTTTGACCGCCTATTCGTGGTGGACTGTGTCGCCTCCGGTGCGGGGTTCGGTGACGTGCTTCATTAGGGCGATGGCTGATACGTCTCCATCATATCTACTTTTCCAAACACTTTTGCCCTTGTTTTGGACTCTAACTTGCATGATTTGAATGGAACTAACCCGGACTGACGTTGTTTTCAGCAGAATTGCCATGGTGTTATTTTTGTGCAGAAATAAAAGTTCTCGGAATGACCTAAAACTTCACGGAGATTATTTTTGGAATTTATAAAAAATACTGGCAAAAGACCAGGGAGCCCACACCCTGTCCACGAGGGTGGGGGGCGCGCCTACCCCCCTGGGCGCGCCCCCTACCTCGTGGCCCCCTGAGGCTCCACCGACCTCAACCCCAACTCTATATATTCACGTCCAGGGAGAAAAAAAATCAGAGAGAAGGATTCATCGCTTTTTACGATACGGAGCCGCCGCCAAGCCCTAATCTCTATTGGGAGGGCTGATCTGGAGTCCGTTCGGGGCTCCGGAGAGGGGAATCTGTTGCCGTCATCATCATCAAACATCCTCCATCACCAATTTCATGACGCTCACCGCCGTGCGTGAGTAATTGCATCGTAGGCTTGCTGGACGGTGATGGGTTGGATGAGATTTACCATGTAATCGAGTTAGTTTTGTTAGGGTTTGATCCCTAGTATCCATTATGTTCTAAGATTGATGTTGCTATGACTTTGCTATGCTTAATGCTTGTCACTAGGGCCCGAGTGCCATGATTTCAGATCTGAACCTATTATGTTTTCATGAATATATGTGAGTTCCTGATCCTATCTTGCAAGTCAATAGTCACCTACTATGTGTTATGATCCGGTAACCCCGAAGTGACAATAATCGGGACTACTCCCGGTGATGACCGTAGTTTGAGGAGTTCATGTATTCACCAATTGTTAATACTTTGGTCCGGTACTCCATTAAAAGGAGGCCTTAATATCCCTTAGTTTCCAATAGGACCCCGCTGCCACGGGAGGGTAGGACAAAAGATGTCATGCAAGTTCTTTTCCATAAGCATGTATGACTATATTCAGAATACATGTCTACATTACATTGATGAACTGGATCTAGTTCTGTGTCACCCTATGTTATAATTGTTGCATGAGGAATCACATCCGACATAATTATCCATCATTGATCCAGTGCCAACGAGATTTTCACATATTGATCTTTGCTTAGTTACTTTACCATTGCCATTGTTACAATTACTACAAAATTATTACTGTTACTTTTGCCACTGTTACCGTTACTTCCATATTACTTGCTACTAAATACTTTGCTGCAGATATTAAGTCTTTCAGGTGTGGTTGAATTGACAACTCAAGTGCTAATACTTGAGAATATTCTTGGGCTCCCCTTGTGTCGAATCAATAAATTTGGGTTGAATACTCTACCCTCAAAAACTGTTGGGATCCCCTATACTTGTGGGTTATCAAGACTATTTTATGGCGCCGTTGCCAGGGAACATAGCTCTATTCTTTGAGTCACTTGGGATTTATACCTGCTGATCACTATGAGGAACTTGAAAGACGAGAAAACCAAGATTTATCCCTCAACTATGATGGGAGGTAATGAACTGCCATCTAGCTCTACACTTGATTCTCCTTTTGTTTTGAGTAAACTTGCGACACCTAAACCTGCTTCTGCTATTAATTCTGATATGTCGCATGTTATTGATGATGCCACTTCTGCTATGCGTGATGCTTATGATGAAACTACTTCTATGCTTGATAATACTGTGCCAATAGGTGAATTTCTTGATGAACAACTTGCTAGGGCTAGAGAGAATGAAATTATTGAAACTGATAATACTGATGAAAGTGATGATGAAGATTCTCCCCCTAGATATGAATTGCCTGTTGTGCCTGAGGGTTATGTTATGGATGAAGAAACTGCTAGAGATTTTCTTGCTTGCAATGATAGATATGATCTTAAGAAATTATTAGCTAAGCTGAAAGAAAAGTCTTTGAATGCTACAATGAAATATGACACTGCTTTTGCTACTTCACCTATCTACATTACTGATAAGGATTATGATTTCTCTGTCGATCCTGAGATAATTACTTTGGTTGAATCTGATCCTTTTTATGGCTATGAATCTGAAACTGTTGTGGCACATCTTACTAAATTGAATGATATAGCCACCCTATTCACTCATGAGGAAAAATTCATTACTACTATATCCTTAAGCTATTTACATTCTCACTAAAGGGTGATGCTAAACACATGGTTTAATTCTCTTGATCCTGGTTGTGTGCGTAGTCCCTAGGATATGATTTTTACTTCCCTACTAAATATTTCCCCGCTCATAAGAAACAAGCTGCCTTAAGGGAAATATATAATTTTGTGCAAATTGAAGAAGAGAGTCTCCCACAAGCTTGGGGGAGGCTTCTCCAATTACTTAATGCTTTGCCTGATCATCCTCTCAAGAAAAATGAAATACTCGATATATTTTATAATGGACTAACCGATGCTTCCAGAGACCACCTAGATAGTTGTGCTAGTTGTGTTTTCAGGGAAAGAACTGTTGATCAAGCTGAATTGTTATTGAATAATATGTTGACTAATGAAAACAATTGGACACTTCCTGGACCAACTCCTAAGCCAACTCCGAAGAAAAGGGGTATTCTATTTCTCAGTCCTGAAGATATGTAAGAGGCAAAGAAATCTATGAAAGAAAAGGGTATTAAAGCTGAAGATGTTAAGAATTTACCGCATATTGAAGAAATACATGGTCTTGATAACCCGACACAGGTAGTAAAGGTAAATTCTCTCTATAGATTTGATGAAGGTGATATTCCTTGTAATAAGTCTGCTAGCCAATGCTTGGATGAGTTTGATAATTTTATTGTTAAACAAGAAAACTTCAATGCTTATGTTGGGAGACAATTGAAAAGAAATTCTTATATGATTGAACACTTGAGTGATTATATGTATAGAGTTAAAGGTGAACTTAAACTTATTAGTAAACATGCTTCCATGGTTACCAGTCAAGCAGAACAAGTGCTTAAAGCACAAAATGATTTCCTCAATGAATTAAATAATAAGAAAAATGATAATTTTGTTAGAGTTGTGACTAGAGGTGGTAGAATGACTCAGGAACCTTTGTATCCCGAGGGCCGCCCTAAGAGAATTGAGCAAGATTCTTAGAGAAATAATGTTGATGCATCTAGTACTTCTAAAAAGAAGAAGAAAAATGATAGGACTTTGCATGCTTCTAGTGAACCTGTTGTTGACACACCTGAGAATCCCAATGATATTTCTATTTCTGATGCTGAAACACAATCTGGTAATGAACATGAACCCAGTGATGATGTTAATGATGATGTTCATGTTGATGCTCAACCTAGCAATAATAATGATGTAGAGGTTGAACCTGTTGTTGATCTTGATAACCCATAATCAAAGAATCAACATTATGATAAGAGAGACTTTGTTGCTAGGAAGCACGGTAAAGAAAGAGAACCATGGGTTCAGAAACCCATGCCTATTCCTCCTAAACCATCCAAGAAAAAGGATGATGAGGATTTGAGTGCTTTGCTGAAATGATTAGACCTATCTTTTTGCGTATGCGTTTGACTGATATGCTTAAAATGAATCCTTATGCTAAGTACATGAAATATATTGTACGAATAAAAGAAAGACACCGGAAGCTGAAATTTCCACCATGCTTGCTAATTATACTTTTAAGGGTGAAATACCAAAGAAGCTAGGAGATCCATGAGTACCAACTATACCATGCTCCATTAAAAGAAACTATGTTAAAACTGCTTTATGTGATCTTGGAGCCGGTGTTAGTGTTATGCACTACAAAAAAAATACACTTCCGTGATGATACATGTTTGTCATAGTAGGTCGCGTTTTTTATCATGCATGTACATCCATGACAAATTTATGACAGAATCAAGATAGTCATACCTGTGCTGTCGTAGAAGTGTTCCATGACATTACCAAAATTATCATCACGGAAGTGTCCACTTCCATGACGATAAATCGCGTGTCACAGAAGTGCTTTCGTCAAGGGTGACCGACACATGGCATCCACCGTAACAGAATGCTGTTAAGCTATCGGGTTGGGTTTTGGATCCGATAACCCATTAACAGCCCCGACCAATGGGGATTTTCCACGTGTAAAATCATCATTGGCTGGAGGAGACACGTGTCAGGTCTATGTTGGCACAGGTGTCACTCATCCAATGGGTGAGACACGCCTATGATATGTTGACACGTGGACCGGCCCATCAAGTTTAAATGGGTCGGCCCAACTAAAGGCCCACAAGATTTTGTGGACCATAATGGGCTGGCCCATCTAAAGGCCCACGAGATTTTGCGGACCATAATTGGCTGGCCCAGCTAAAGCCCCACAAGATTTTGCGGGTCATAATGGGCCGGCCCAGGTAAAGGCCCACAACATTTTTGTGTGCCATAATGGGACGGCCCAGGTAAAGGCCCACAAGATTCTTGTGGACCATAATGGGCCGACCCAGCTAAAAGCCCACAAGATTTCACCGACATTAATGGGCCGGCCCAGCTGTAGGCCCATAAGATTTTGAGGACCCTAGTAGGCCGGCCCATTAACTGGCTACCATGTTTTGGGCCAAATGCCGGCCCATATTTGATCCGGTCCATTAATGGCCTGCCATGTTCTGGGCCTAATAATGGACCATATGAGATCCGTCCTGTTAAAAGCCCACCACGTTCTGGGCCAAATTACGGCCCAGATCAGGTCTGGCCCTTTAAGAGGCTTTGGGCTCAATTATGGCCCATATCAGATTAGGCCCGTCAACTGGACGCTTGGCTTTTTGGCCCACTTGCTAAAGGCCCACTTAGTAATTCGGCCCGATATTAGTTTCGGCCTATTAAGGGCCCGTTTAACATTTCGGCCCTATATTAATTTCGGCCTGTTAAAAGCCCGTCATATAGTTGGGCCTAACTAAGGCCCGGTTTGCATCCGGCCTGCTCGCAGCCGATATCTGATTGGGACAATCAAGGACCGAGACAATTTTGGCCTGTTAAAAGCCCGTGTTTTGATTCGCACAATCATGGGCCGGGGTCCATTTCGGCTACTGCCGAACCGTGAGCTGTTCGGCACGTTTCAGGCCCAACCTACATCGTGATTGCCTGATGGCCCGATTATGTACCGTAATTTTACGGTTTGGACGGTTTACTGCGAAGACAGGATATATATATAGTAAAATAACTGCAGCTTCGTGAATAAGAAAAAACCTAGACTATACAATAAAGAAATTACGACATATTACATCCATTAGGCATCAAAGTTCGCCACTACAATAATAAAGCACAAGCAGACATCAGATTACATACACTGGGCATCAAAGATCGCCACCAGTGCAAATAAACACACCGACAAAATAATATACAAAACCGACAGCACTTCAATAGAGTTCAAGAAAGGTTAGCCCTGCTGGGGAGCTGCAGCGCAAGCAGCTGAGCAAGATGATGAGACTATGCTTGTTCAACACTTATATCTTCCTCACTCTGAAAGATAAACAAGCAGACAAATGATAGGTTTTTCACATAAAAGTATTAGTGCTGAAAATTCATCACATTTCTTACTGATGAATAAAGTGACACAGTTTAAAATTGCATTAACACAATATGGTATTGTTCAGGTCAAGACATGGCAGGAAATGACATTGTGAAGGAGTTGGCAGCTTCACGACACCACTGGATTATAGATCAAGAACTCATAAGTATCAATGGTTAGTGTGCTGTCAATTTATCCCATTTCAGATTGGCAAATAAAGAGACAGTTTAAATAATAGTAGAATGATATGACATTGTTCATAGTTAAGACATTGTAGAATATGACATTGTGCTGTAGTGGGTAGGTTCACCACACCACTGGATTACGGATGAAGAATAGAAGCATACATGCAATGCAAAAGAAGATCACTTGCTCTGTATAGTTTAATTTACATGGTATGAAGAAGGAACTTGGTTGTACAACTGAAAATTTAAATTGAGAAGGACAACCTTTTGTTTATGAACTACATAATAAACTGTAAACATGCAATTTGATGCAAACACCAAAAATAAACAGCTGTTGCAGTCATGCCTAACCAAATATATACAAAAAAGTTTGAAGGCTTGAGAAGGACAAACTTACATTATTGGTGAAGACAGGCTCTATAAAGGCCTTGTCCATGCTGATGGGGGGGGGGGCAATTTAAGAAGTTTACCACAGAATCTTCTTCATAAGCATTGCCTTTATTCTACATTTTGTTAAGAGTAAATATAGATGTGATAATATAAAAAAATGGAGAATATTTAAGATAAGATGAAGAGTGATGCTAATAACCAAGTAGCTATAAATGTAAGTGCAGCGATACAGGCAAAAGGTACAGCCAAGAGCAATGCACAACTAAACTTCTTCAGTACCAACCTTATGGTAAGAGTAAATATAGATCTGATGTGCAGAAAATGGAGGGCAAAGGAAAATAAGCTGCAGAGTGATGGTACATGAACAACTACCTGTCATTATAAGTACACTGATAAAGGACATCATGTACTTAGAAGAACAATGCAGAGCTAAAAAAGAACATTGGCATTGGATATATTCTACACTAATGTAACCATTCATACAGATCAGATAATTTGGAGCAAACAATTGATAAGCAAGCTATCATGCATACTGCTGTCACGGAATGAACCAGGTATGTATGCAAGTACAGTGATACAGGACAAGAGGTACTAACAAGAGCAAAGTAGCGGGTAACATATTTGCGATATCCTGTCGTTCTTTTCAAACCGGAATTCTTCTTCGAGCAGATTTCCTGCAAAAAAGATGCGTAAGGCACATGCGAAAAAGTAGAAGTTCAAATTGTCATGTGATTTCATAGACAGTACCTCATCCTGGGAACGAGACCAGTGCATAACAAGGTTTTTCCATTCAATGTCTTCTAAATTTAGCACAGGAGACTTCGCCGGAAATTCGTTTATAGACTTGCCATCAAAGTGTGATTTCCTCAGGTAACACCGATACTGCTGCAATGCTTCCTTGAAAAGCACAAGCAAGCTTTGCTCATCATGACTATCCAGATTGACCCTCGCCTAGTTACAACAATGTAATGTAAATCATTGATGTGTTCAATCAGCAGAAAACAGGAAAATAATAACCATAAATAATAGCACTTACACGTAGGTTGGACAGGAAGATGTGAAAATGGTGTTTGTCTTCACTATAATCTTCCCATGATGGGAATATATGCACGTAGTCCCTAACAACATTGAAAGCATTGTCTTTTAAACTGGGAATAAATGGACTGGGGTTCCAATCTACAGGAATTGGCCGTCTCTGCAGTTGGGATAGGTCTTTGGCCGGTGGACTTGCTGTACTTTTTGCTGGAGTGGGATTTTTCTGTGGTACGGCTGATGCTATGGCAAATGAAATCGGTATACCTTTTGCTGGAGTGCAGGTCTGATGTCTACTACACAACCTTCTTCTTGTAGATGTTGTTGGGCCTGCAAGTGCACAGGTTTGTAGGACAGTAGCAAATTTCCCTCAAGTGGATGACCTAAGGTTTATCAATCCGTAGGAGGCGTCGGATGAAGATGGTCTCTCTCAAACAACCCTGCAACCAAATAACAAAGAGTCTCTTGTGTCCCCAACACATCCAATACAATGGTAAATTGTATAGGTGCACTAGTTCGGCGAAGAGATGGTGATACAAGTGCAAAATCGATAGTAGATAAAGGTTTTTGTAATCTGAAATTATAAAAACAGCAAGGTATCGAGCGATAAAAGTGAGCGTAAACAGTATTGCAATGATAGGAAACAAGGCCTAGGGTTCATACTTTCACTAGTGCAAGTTCTCTCAACAATAATAACATAGATAGAACATAAGACAAGCCCTCAACATGCAACAAAGAGTCACTCCAAAGCCTCTAATAGCGGAGAACAAATGTAGAGATTATGGTAGGGTACGAAACCACCTCAAAGTTATTCGTTTGGATCGATCTATAAAAGAGTTTGTACTAGAATAACACCTTAAGACACAAATCAACCAAAACCCTAATGTCACCTAGATACTCCATTGTCACCTCAAGTATCCGTGGGCATGATTATACGATATGCATCACACAATCTCAGATTCATCAAACCAACATAAAAGTACTTCAAAGAATGCCCCATAGTTTCTACCGGAGAGTCAAGAACGTGTGCCAACCCCTATGCATAGGTTCCCAATGTCACGAAACCCGCAAGTTGATCACCAAAACATACATCAAGTGGCACATGATATCCCATTGTCACCACAGATAATCACGGCAATACATACATCAAGTGTTCTCATAAAAGACTCAATCCGATAAGATAACTTCAAAGGGGAAACTCAATTCATCACAAGAGAGTAGAGGAGGAGAAACATCATAAGATCCAACTACAATAGCAAAGCTCGGGATACATCAAGATCGTGCCATAGAGGGAACACGAGAGAGAACAGGAGAGAGAACACGAGAGAGAGAGATCAAACACATAGCTACTGGTACATACCCTCAGCCCCAAGGGTGAACTACTCCCTCCTCGTCATGGATAGCGCCGAGATGATGAAGATGGCCACCGGTGATGGGATCCCCCTCCGACAGGGTGCTGGAACAGGGCCCCGATTGGTTTTTGGTGGCTACAGAGGCTTGCGGTGGCAGAACTCCTGATCTATGTTCTGTTCTGGAAGTTTTAGGATACGTAGGTATATATGGGTGCAGGGGGTACGTCGGTGGACCTCCGGGGTCCTCACGAGGTAGGGGGTGTGCCCAGGGGGGGCGCCCCCACCCTCATGGGCAGCTCAGGACTCCCCTGACGTGCACTCCAAGTCCATCAGGTTGCTTTCCTTCCAAAAATAACTTCTCCAGTTGATTTCGTTTTGTTTTGACTTCGTCTGATATTCCTTTTCCTCGAAACACTGAAATAGCCATAAAACAGCAAATCTGGGCTGGGCCTCCGGTTAATAGGTTAGTCCCAAAAATAATATAAAAGTGGATAATAAAGCCCAATATTGCCTAAAACAGTAGATAATGTAGCATGGAGCAATCAAAAATTATAGATACGTTGGAGACGTATCAGGCATCCCCAAGCTTAATTCCTGCTCGTCCTCGAGTAGGTAAATGATAAAAAAGAATTTTTGATGGGGAGTGATACTTTGGCATAATTTCAATATAAATCTTCTTAATTGTGATATGAATATTCTGATCCGAAAGATTCAAGACAAAAGTTCATATTGACACAAAAATAATAATACTTCAAGCATACTAATCAAAGCAATCATGTCTTCTCAAACTAACATGGCAAAAGAAAGTTCATCCCTACAAAATCATATAGTTAGGCTATGCTTCATTTTCGTCACACAAAGATGTTCCCAACTTCTATACCCCCGACGACAAGCCAAGCAATTGTTTCATACTTAAATAATCTCAAACTCTTTCAACTTTCACGCAATACATGAGCGTGAGCCATGGATATAACACTATGGGTGGAATAGAGTATGATGATGGGGATTGTGTGGAGAAAACAAAAAGGAGAAAGTCTCACATTGACGAGGATAATCAACAGGCTATGGAGATGCCCATCAATTGATGTCAACATGAGGAGTAGGGATTGCCATGCAACGGATGCACTAGAGCTATGAATGCTCAACAAAAGAAAACTAGTGGGTGTGCATCCAACTTGCTTGCTCACGAAGACCTAGGGCATTTGAGGAAGCCCATCGTAGGAATATACAAGCCAAGTTCTATAATGGAAAAAATTCCCACTAGTATAAAAAGACAACTTATGAGACTCACTACATGAAGAACAAGGTGCTACTTTGAAGCACAAGTGTGGAAAAGAGATAGTAGCATTGCCCTTTTTTCTTTTCTTTTTTTCTTTTTTTCTTTTTCCTTTTTTTGGGCCTTTCCTTTTTTTCTTTTGGCCTTTTTTCCTTTTTTTACTTTTTTCTTTTCTTTGGGCAATGCTCTAATAATGATGATCATCACACTTCTATTGATTACAACATAAGGATTACAACTCGAAACTTAGAACAAGATATGACACTATATGAATGCCTCCAGTGGTGTACCGGGATGGTGCAATGAATCAAGAGTGACATGTATGAAAAATAATGCATGGTGGCTTTGCCACAAATACGATGGCAATATGACAAAAGTAATGTATGTCATGATGATGATGATGGAAGTTGCATGGCAATATATCTCGGAATGGCTATGGAAATGCCAAACTAGGTAGGTATGGTGGCTGCTTTGAGGAAGATATAAGGAGATTTATGTGTGATAGAGTGTATCGTATCACGGGGTTTGGATGCACTGGCGAAGTTTGCACCAACTCTCAAGGTGAGAAAGGGCAATGCACGGTACCGAAGAGGCTAGCAAAGGCGGAAAGGTAAAAGTGCGTATAATCCATGGACTCAACATTAGTCAAAAGAACTCATATACTTATTGCAAAAATTTAGAAGTCATCAAAAATCAAGTACTACGCGCATGCTCCTAGGGGGATAGATTGGTAGGAAAATACCATCGCTCGTCCCCGACCGCCACTCATAAGGATGCACAAGCCAGGTACACTTCATGTTTCAAATTTGTTACACAACTTTAACCATACGTGCATGCTATGGGACTTACAAACTTCAGCACAAGCATTTCTCAAATTCACAATCACCCAACTAGCACGACTTTGATATTATCACCTCCATATCTCCAAACAATTATCAAGCATCAAACTTATATTAGTATTCAATTCACTCAAAAGAAAGTTTCACATATCTTGAACACTAAGTATATTAACATTAAGCAAACTACCATGCTATTAATGACTCTCAAAATAATCTAAGTGAAGCATGAGAGATCAATAGTTTCTTTAAAACGAATCCACCACCGTGCTCTAAAAGATCTAAGTGAAGCACTAGAGCAAAAATTATCACGCTCAAAAGATATAAGTGAAGCACTATGAGCAAAACTATCAAGCTCAAAAGATATAAGTGAAGTACAATGAGTAGTCGAATAATTATGCAAATAAACGAAGGCTCTCTCTCATTAAAGGATTTCAGATCTTGGTATATTTTTCAAACAGCAAGCAAAGCTAAAGAAAACTACAATGCAAGGATAGCACAACTCATGTGAAGAAGCAAAAACTTAGGCTCAACCGATACTAACCGATAGTTGTTGAAGAAGAAAGGCGGGATGCCTACCAGGGCATCCCCAAGCTTAGATGATTGAGACTTCTTGAAATATTATCTTGGGGTGTCCTGGGCATCCCCAAGCTTGAGCTTTTGTGTCTCCTTAATTCCTCTCATATCATGGTTTCTCTTTTTATCAAAACCTTCATTCACAACAAACTCAACAAGAACTCGTGAGATAGGTTAGTATAAACCAATGCAAAACCTTATCATTTTCTACTGTAACAAATAACTTAAATAATTATTCAACATTGCATACTAAATGCCTCTGTATATTTAATACTCCTATCCTCAAATAGAATCATTAAGCAAGCAAACATACGCAAACAATGCAACCATAACAGCAATCTGCCAAAACAGTACAGTCTGTAAAGAATACAAGACTAACAATACTTCCCTGACCCCAAAAATTATGAACTAAAATTCCCACTGTAATAAATTTATCAGAGCTTAATATGCAAAAATATTGAATGTTATACAATGCTCTGACATTTCTAGGGAATTTTTGCAACAGCGGTAAACTTTCTGTTGTCAAACAGCGACATGTAAACTAGCAAAATAAGCATGGCAAAGGCTATCCTTGACTTTTTTATTGAAACTAAAGAATAAAAACACTATTCTAACTAACAGCAAACAAACACTAACAAAATAAAATGATGCTCCAAGCAAAACACATATCATGTGGCGAATAAAAATATAGCTCCAAGTAAAGTTACCGATGAACAAAGACGAAAGAGGGGATGCCTTCTGGGGCATCCCCAAGCTTAGGCTCTTGGTTGTCCTTGAATATTACCTTGGGGTGCCTTGGGAATCCCCAAGCTTAGGCTCTTGCCACTCCTTATTCCATAGTCCATCGAATCTTTACCCAAAACTTGAAAACTTCAACCACACAAAACTCAAAACAAAACTCGTAAGCTCCGTTAGTATAAGAAAATAAAACAACCACTTAGGTACTGTAATGAACTCATTCTAAATTCATATTGGTGTAATATCTACTGTATTCTAACTTCTCTATGGTTCATACCACTTAATACTAGCCATAGATGCATCAAAATAAGCAAACAACACAAAGAAAACAGAATCTGTCAAAAACAGAACAGTCTGTAGTAATATATATCAAACGTATACTTCTGGAACCCCAAAAATTATGAAATAAACTTATGGACCTGAGAAATTTGTCTATTAATCATATTAAAAAAGAATCAACCTAAAAGCACTCTCCAGTAAAAAATGGCAGCTAATCTCGTGAGTGCTAAAGTTTCTGTTTTTCACAGCAAGATCACATAAACTTCACCCAAGTCTTCCCAAAGGTTCTACTTGGCACTTTATTGAAACAAAAGCTATAAAACATGATTACTACAGTATCATAATCATGTGTACACAAAAAAACAGTAAGGATAAATATTGGGTTGTCTCCCAACAATCGCTTTCCTTTAATGCCTTTTTAGCTAGGCATGATGATGACAATGATGCTCACATAAATGATAAGAATTGAAGCATAAAGGGAGCATCATGAAGCATATGACTAGCACATTTAAGTCTAACCCACTTCCTATGCATAGGGATTTTGTGAGAAACAAATTATGGGAACAATAATCAACTAGCATAGGAAGGCAAAACAAGCATAACTTCAAAACTTTAAGCACATAGAGAGGAAACTTGACATTATTGCGATTCCTACAAGCATATGTTCCGCTCTCATAATAATTTTCAGTAGAATCATGAATGAATTCAACAATATAAACAGCACCTAAAGCATTCTTTTCATGATCTACAAGCATAGAAAATTTACTACTCTCAACATAAGCAAATTTCTTCTCATGAATAGTAGTGGGAGCAAACTCAACAAAATAACTATCATGTGATTGAAAATTAAGATCAAGATGACACGTTTCATGGTTATCATTATTCTTTAAAGCATATGTTGTCATCACAATAATCATCATAGATAGGAGGCATGCTTTCATCATAGTAAATTTGCTCATCAATGCTTGGGGGACAAAAAATATCATATTCATCAAACATAGCTTCCCCAAGCTTGTGGCTTTGCATATCATTAGCATCATGGATATTCAAGGAATTCATACTAACAACATTGCAATCATGCTCATCATTCACATATTTCATGCCAAGAATTCTATGTAATTCTTCTTCTAGCACTTGAGCACAATTATCCTTTCCATCATACTCACGAAAGATATTAAAAAGATGAAGCGTATGAGACAAAATCAATTCCATTTTTTGGTAGTTTTCTTTTATAAACTAAACTAGTGATAAAACAAGAAACAAAAAGATTCGATTGCAAGATCTAAAGATATACCTTCAAGCGCTAACCTCCCCGGCAACAGCGCCAGAAAAGAGCTTGATGTCTACTACACAACCTTCTTCTTGTAGACGTTGTTGGGCCTTCAAGTGCACATGTTTGTAGGACAGTAGCAAATTTCCCTCAAGTGGATGACCTAAGGTTTATCAATCCGTAGGAGGCGTAGGATGAAGATGGTCTCTCTCAAACAACCCTGCAACCAAATAACAAAGAGTCTCTTGTGTCCCCAACACACCCAATACAATGGTAAATTGTATAGGTGCACTAGTTCGGCGAAGAGATGGTGATACAAGTGCAAAATAGATAGTAGATAAAGGTTTTTGTAATCTGAAATTATAAAAACAGCAAGGTAGCGAGCGATAAAAGTGAGCGTAAACGGTATTGCAATGATAGGAAACAAGGCCTAGGGTTCATACTTTCACTAGTGCAAGTTCTCTCAACAATAATAACATACTTAGAACATATGACAAGCCCTCAACATGCAACAAAGAGTCACTCCAAAGCCACTAATAGCGGAGAACAAACGTAGATATTATGGTAGGGTATGAAACCACCTCAAAGTTATTCGTTCGGATCGATCTATAAAAGAGTTCGTACTAGAATAACACCTTAAGACACAAATCAACCAAAACCCTAATGTCACCTAGATACTCCATTGTCACCTCAAGTATCCGTGGGCATGATTATACGATATGCATCACACAATCTCAGATTCATCAAACCAACATAAAAGTACTTCAAAGAATGCCCCATAGTTTCTACCGGAGAGTCAAGAACGTGTGCCAACCCCTATGCATAGGTTCCCAATGTCACGAAACCCGCAAGTTGATCACCAAAACATACATCAAGTGGCACATGATATCCCATTGTCACCACAGATAATCAAGGCAATACATACATCAAGTGTTCTCATAAAAGACTCAATCCGATAAGATAACTTCAAAGGGGAAACTCAATTCATCACAAGAGAGTAGAGGGGGAGAAACATCATAAGATCCAACTACAATAGCAAAGCTCGGGATACATCAAGATCGTGCCATAGAGGGAACACGAGAGAGAACACGAGAGAGAGAGAGAGAGATCAAACACATAGCTACTGGTACATACCCTCAGCCCCGAGGGTGAACTACTCCCTCCTCGTCATGGATAGCGCCGAGATGATGAAGATGGCCATCGGTGATGGGATCCCCCTCCGGCAGGGTGCCGGAACAGGGTCCTGATTGGTTTTTGGTGGCTACAGAGGCTTGCGGCGGCGGAACTCCCGATCTATCTTCTGGTCTGGAAGTTTTAGGGTACATAGGTATATATGGGTGCAGGGGGTACGTCGGTGGACCTCCGGGGTGCTCACGAGGTAGGGGGCGCGCCCAGGGGGGGCGCCCCCCACCCTCTTGGGCAGCTCAGGACTCCCCTGACATGCACTCCAAGTCCATCAGGTTGCTTTCCTTCCAAAAATAACTTCTCCAGTTGATTTCGTTCCGTTTTGACTTCGTCTGATATTCCTTTTCCTCGAAACACTGAAATAGGCATAAAACAGCAAATCTGGGCTGGGCCTCAGGTTAATAGGTTAGTCCCAAAAATAATATAAAAGTGGGTAATAAAGCCCAATATTGCCTAAAACAGTAGATAAAGTAGCATGGAGCAATCAAAAATCATAGATACGTCGGAGACGTATCAAGGTCCTGTGTGGTGGGGCTAGTGGTGTGGCCAGTGAAGTATGCGTACAGTCTTCTGGAGTCGGCCCTACGTTTTGTGTGACTGGTTGTACAGCCAATATAAGTGGGTGCTGTATGATTTCTCTGGCACCACCATGTTTTTCAAGGACTTCGCTGGTGCTCCTTCAGGTTCGGCAATCACCCTCTTCCTTTTTGATGGCTGATGCACAAGAACAGCATTTGAGTGGAAAAACATGGTATGATGACAGATGGAATATGTATTGATAATGGATGGGCATGGCATCTCAACATATATGATGAGTAAACTAAGCAGATGGCGGTGCAACAAAGTAGAACAAATGCAAGACAACATATGCAAGATACCCGCAATCAATAAAACCTTGCCAAATTAGAACAGGCACCTTGATGGGTGAACAGGACAGGCCATCTGCCTTTGATTCCTCGAGGTTAGAATAGTCATTAGGATCATATTTTGAACAAGAATTAACAGGTGGGGAGCGTATGAGTTTAATTGCATCCAGAATGGCACTCAATGCCTTGGTGCCAATTTTGTAAGTCATTGCAGTGTTTAGCTTCAAGAGTGCACTGCTGCTAGTGTGACACAAAGCAGCTACACATATCATAGTGTAGGTATAACGGGGAAAACCGTAAGCATCAGAGTAAAATCAGCAAAGTGGAACTTACTAGAATATATGTGCTAGTACTGCCGGTACGGCTAGAAAGGCTTCAGATACCAGTTCTCTTCAACTGAAGGTGCGGTACTGTTAATATCAGTGTAACTCTCAAAGACGACACAACTCCCCACATTTCCTTGCTATTCTTATAAGATTCAAGTGGGAAGGTGACTACAAATCCTATTCCTATGTTTACAAAATCCTACGAATCAAAGAGGCTCAAAGTGTCCATCACAACCGACCGTATAGACCTCTACACTGCAAATGTCCCTGCTCATCTTCAGTACAAGGAACATACTGTACTACTATCATACTCCCTCCGTTCCAAAATATAAGTCTTGGTAGAGATTTCCACTATGGATCACATACAGATGTATCCAGATACATTTTAGAGTTTAGATTCACTCATTTTGCTCCATATGTAGTCCATGGTGGAATCTATACAAAGACTTGTATTTAGGAATGGAGAGAGTACATACTAAAGAAGAACGGAAGAGGAACATGGTAAAGAAGAGCAAGCAGATTTTGGATAATAAAATGTTGGTTGCGCAGTGCCCACACATGATGAACCAGAGCACATTAAGAATGCAACTCCCAGCTGTCTCTCGACCATTTCAGGCGGTTGGATGAAGATCCTACGTCTCCTAACCCTTCTTCTTCCTTGTCTCTGATTCTTGCCATACAGAACACCACACGGGCCGCCGGCTGGACCACCGGACCCCACCGCCTGCGTTCCTCCGCCACCCCCACCCCCACCCCCGCCCCAACCCCCACACGCGTCGAGTTTTCTTCATTCGGCGAGGCCCCACAACCACCCGAGCCCCTTCGATCACACCGGCGAACTCCAGCGAGCTCTGAAAAATCGACTGACCCAATTTTGAAATTTAGTCTACTATGATTTAACTAGTGTGGAATATAAAAGGGGAAAACCATAAGCATTGGGAGTATAGTGTTGAGCGTGCCATGGCGGATCTGAAGGTGCAAACCGGACAAAGGCAACTTCGCAACCAAGACAAGAAATCAGAGTAAAGCAGTGGCGATCTATTTTCTTGCTGCGATAAATAAGTTGAGCAGATACGAAAGAGTACCGCCTCTGGTGCGGCACCGTGTATGCATCTGCTGAGAATTTGACGGTGTTGCGGTAACGATGGCTGTCCGCGGCGTGGAAGCAGATCTAGGAGGGTAGACGGTGGCAGCAGGGCGCGGTGGACCAGACGGTCGTAGGAGTGGCACCGGCAAGGTCGACGATGGCGGGGATGAAGCGAGAGGACGGGATGCAAGGATCCAGGTCCGAAGCCGTGGATGAGAGAGGTCGATCTATTGTAATGGACGGTGGCGTCGAGGTATCAGCTCCGACATGGTGCAGGAGGATGGCGGTGGATGGGGTGGCGGACGGCAGCGGACGGAGGAGGGTGGGGTGGAGAGGGTGTTTTGGCGCCCACGGAGTACGAATGGGGAAAAGGGAGGTAGAGAGGAAGGGGAGAACCATGTATTCAGGGTGCTCTTGTCTCAAATGCGAGGAAATTTACAAACTTGCCCCCCGTTTCAAATTTCTACTACATCACAGCAACATTAGTCGGTTGGGGATAGGACGGTAATCTTGCATACACCGAATATTTCCCGACGAGAGTTTGTTTTTGGCGCCCACCGTGTATGAATATGAATCGGGAGGGAGTCGATTTCGACCAAGGACACACTGTGTTTTCGCACCCACCGTGTATGAATCTGGGTGAGAGGCGATTTCGTCACGTTTGGGTGAAATTACAAACCTACCCCTATCGAAACCTATAGAAATCCAGCAGATAGGCTTTGCGTGGCAGGGATAGGCAATAGTAATTTCCATCTCGCAGATTTTGGTTTCGAGCGGTTACTGCGACTTTCCCCGCTTCGTTCAAATTTTGCATAGTGCACGTTTACCGTGCCAACTCAATTCGAATCCCGTTTGTATTCTATTTTTTTTCGGGCGGGATCCATTTTCAATTGGAATTACATTCTATATACATCATTTTTTATATATACTTTCAAAAGCACAACAAAGAATTCTGCTCCTTTATATGTATAATATGATTTACAAATACAACGATCTCAAAATCTTAAGGTTGAATTCAATTTTTTTAACCAAATTATGTTCTACTAAAATGTATGGATCAGTAATATCTACATATTAAATAACATAGATGTGCGTGAATTCATATGAGTATGCATGTTTGATAGATCAATTTTGGTTCGAGTATGGATTACATGTATCATCATCTCGAATTCAAATATTTGAATCCCTTTTTTGTTCACTCCTTTCATGCCCATCTCTCTCGCATGCATGCTCCTTCAGGTAGCTATCACTCTCTTTTCTCCAACTCACCCGCACGCTCACTTCATGTTTCTCCTATCCTCGCAAACATGGTCTCTCGACATCTCCCTTGAAGTGTCACACTCTCCCTATCATTATACAATACACAGTTTTCATTATCTCTCACGTCTCTACTGTTCTCTGGTATCACTCGGTACCTAAGCTTTCTTTTTCACCGCCACACACACAGTCTCCACTCGTCTTTCACTTTGTCTTTCTCTCTATGGGATTCTCTCACACACCCTATATGTCTGTACATATGACCCATACCACTAAAATTACTCTCTCTCTCTATCTCTCTCTCTCTCGTGTAGACACAACATTTGTTGCGGTCTCCTTTTCGTCTCCAACCCAGACTGACATTATTCATTTGTTTACCAATCAGACAACCCCCCCTCTCTCTCGCAGACACACACACACAACTCCTGCTTCCACTCCCCTTCTCGACTACCGTCTCTCTCTCGCACACACAAAACTCTCGCTTTTGCACCCCGTCTCGTATTTCTCTCACAAACATTTATCGACTAGCTAGCCTCTAGATATGTTTATACACCCGCACACTCGTGCTTCCACTATCGCATACATGTCTCTCTCCCGCTCCTTGTATCTATGTAGATTTTTCTTCCCTTCTTGAGACATGCCCTCTCGATCGTGCACACACACACTACCGCCTCATTTTAAGCTGATACCTATCGCACACACACTCCTTGTGTTTTTGTCACACATGCACTCCGTCCTCCTCCACTCTCCTCTCTCTCACACACACATGGGATTTTTGCAACAACTAGCAAGATGCCCATGCGTTGCACGGAACATCAAGATGCATTTGTATGAGTAGTTTATCTTGTGGGGGAAAAGGATGAACGAGGGAAGGCCTTAGTTGCAAATGTGGAGAGGGGTGTGGGTATCTTTTTGCAAAATTGCCATAGTTTCCTTCCTATCCGTCAGATATAGATCGGACGGCCTATATTGCAGGATGGCAGGCACACGATCATCACCGACAATGCTTTTTATAAGAGTACGGATAAAAAATAGAGTTGGTGATGATGGTGGGCCTGCCATCCTGCAATATAGGTCGTCCGATTTATATCTCACGGATAGGAAGGAAAATATGGCAATTTACCCGCACTCTTCACCACATTTGCAGATAAGGCCTTCCTTTGTTCATCCTTTTCTCCCACAAGATCTTGATGTGCCGTGCAACGCACGGACATCTTGCTAGTAAGAGTAGATATTAGACATATACCACTTCTCGAATCTTGAAACCAACAACATTCCTCCCTTATCTCATCAAAACCGCCAAAGGAATATATTTTGAGTGAAACATAACATATTTGTAGTGATATACTTATTTCAAAACTAGACTTTTTTCTATCAAATCGGTGAATATGTATTAATCTACTTTGATCGTGTGGCAACGCATTGGCACATTGCTAGTAGTTATTATAATTTTTTGGACACCAGAAAAATGGTGGAGTACATATACGAAGAGAAGAGGCGCACGCACGTAGTCGGCCTCTCGCTGTGTCGCACACATGAGTGTTATGTAAAGGCGGCGTTAACAAATAAACCCTAAAACCCTAGGTGCACGATTGCTGCATTCGCGGGTACCGGGTACGTGGTGGGGCACCTTTGTAGGAATAGTCAGCTAGCGTGATAATTTGATCCGTAGGAGTTGATGGTCGGGACCACAGGTGAACGACTTGGAGCGCAGTGGCTCGCCAGTTGCCACAGATCGAGTAGCCACGTTTAAAATATCATTTTTAGCGGGGTTAAGAGTTCCGATTTTCAATGGCGCGTTATAAGTAGTAACTAGTTTTTAGAACGATTGGTATGGAGCGAAAATGGAATTCATAGTACTACGTACCTCCTTGGCGTATGGTTGTATGGGTTTATGTTGCGAGATGTTGAACCTGGTAGTTCTAGGGCAAATACTATGGTTTAGATTTAGATGCTGGTGTTCAGTAATGAAAATCGGAAGGGGAAACTCTTCTTTGATTAAAAAAAACTACTACCTCCATTCTGGTTTACTAGTCCCCATCGTACTTTGGGTCAAAGTTTGTCCATGAATTTTACTTGTAAAATGTGAATGGAAAATGAGATTTTGTTATACTCAAACAAAAAAGGACTATAGGGAGTGATTGCTCTGACACGGATGCGACCTCTCATAACGCAAGCATTGAACCGGCGCGCCGACCAAGAGGGCCGCACTCGCTGCAGGCCTGGCTGAGCACGCCTCCTCTCGGCGTGCAACCGACTGCCCCGCCTGCCTTCATTGAATCCATGCGTGTGCCGGCAACACATCCTTCCACGAGCCAGCAAGCATTTTAGAACACAAAAAATTATTAAAATATAATTAATTTACGCATGGTCTTGACTTGTTGTGCTCGCACTGGTAGCAGGAACTAGTAGAGGTTTTTCTTTATTTATTATAACTCTCCTCACATTTTTTTGGCTTTGAAGTGAATCATGGTTGTGGACATTATGTATGAATGTTCAGATATCTGTGAACAAGAGTTTGATGTGGAAGTTGAACTTGGAATGTCGGGCTTGCGCGTGAACTATACCATGTCCAATGCTTCGTCTGTTATTGTTTGGAAAGTAATTGCTGTTATTACATGACCCAAAAAAACATTTTGTGCCACATCAGTAGATGCACGGACATCACAACAGGCATGCTGACTAGATAAACATTTGAACCTGGCTATTATGAAGGAAATTTTGTATTGACAATAGTTTTAGATAGCAGGAGACGCCTAGCCTGCTCTGCCTCTGCTAGCTTATTCCTGGCTTCTTCCATCTCTTCTTTGGCTTGGGTGAAGAGAGCATCTGATTGCCCTTTTTTTTCTTCAGGAACTCAGCTACATTCTCAAGGGCTGTTGCATGCTTTCTTTCAGCCTTTACTAATGCCACGAGGACACGAACAGCTGACAACTCCACCTGGCTTGTGTGTAATCCAGCATCATCTAGGAATTTGCACCTTGTGTCTAACCCAACATCATTAGGGAACTGGCACCTTGTGTGTAATCCATCCTCATTTTGGAAACATGATCTCGAGGTTGACCATACTTCCCTCCTTGCAGGAACCGCATCCTGACATGAAGTTACTTCTTTTTTAGATCAATACTTAGAGCAACCTAGATCCATTTAGTAGAAGCCAGATAAACACAACTCGGAGAAGTGAATTCAAAAGGAAAAAAATATAAAAACATACTACAAGGTGAGAACACCCACTTCCTACATCAAGCTAAAAACGAAAGCATTAGGACAATTAAGACTCTTCTTATTACACATCGAAAAACACCACGCTTAAGAGGAACAGAAACTACAACATATACACATCGAAGAACACGAGGCTAAATGAAAGTAATTGAAAGGGTGTTACTTACCAAAGCTCGTTTTACAGGTTCGGTGCAGCTCCTCTTTAACGTGCCACGCTCCTTCAAGATGTCCCGAATATCCCATGTTTGGTCTTCATTGCTCCTTTGCATGTTCGCACTCGTGGTTTTAAAATCTCAACATGGCAAGAAAAATATACTACTAGTAATACTCACACATCTTGTGGGCAACATAATTCTCTTTTATGCGGGTTTCCACTTTAAGCAATGATTTTAGAATCCGATTCAATAGAAAATGAGAAAATATGCAAACAAAATAGAAGAAACAAATGTATATATAGGATATTATATTATATATTCCTAGGTTAGATTCATTATCTAATCTGATATATGGATATGGAATTCCCTTCTATGTAGTTCGGACAATTCACATTATCATTTCAATTTGATTTCAATTTGTACTTTTTAGTTACTTTACTTCTCCCAAATAGAGCTTAGAAGTAAGAATTTATTGGTTGACTGCATCCTTAACCATTTCTTTTTTTTGACACGAGGAACTACTCACCATGAATCCACTAATTACTGCTGCTTTTGTTAAGTCTGCCATGTTAGAGCTTCTCCAACAGAATCGCAATGCGCGGCACTTTAAAAAAGCGTTTACAGTGCTGAGATCGAGAAGCAGAGACTAGAGAGTAGAGGATAGTTCTCAGCATAGATAGATAAAAAAAAGATAATTCAACTACTCCTCGTCGTCTGACTCCTCCTCGGTGATGTCCTCCTCCGATGTTTGACTGTAGGCGTGAAGATACCGATCATCGTTGGATTCCCAGGGTGACACTGCTCCTAGCCTCATGTTGAGTTGAGCGTCCGCTTTTCTCCTACGCTTATCCTCGCGATAGGCGGCTCGCTCCGCCCTCCTCTTATCCCTCTCCGCCCTCCTTTGCACGTAGAACTCGCGCTCATTGATGATGTCCTGAGGGAAGTGTTGGCGCCACAGCGCCATGGCTTCCTCGTCCATCTCGGCAATGCTGACATGGTGCTCCCGCCTTCGGTTGTCGCGACGATCCTCGTCGGTGCTAAGCCGCGGCAGAGGTGCGAGCTCCTGCGCCCGCTCCCGCGTCAGCACGTTGGGGAAGTTCAATGTTCTATGAGGCCACCGGAGGCGCCACACTGTCGCGTCGTACGCGTGGGCGACCTTGTTGGCGGTGTCAAAATTGCCGAGGCAGAGGCGCATCCCGCAGAACCGGATCTTGGCGGAGAAGCCGCTGGAGGGGTGCGCATGGACGCCGCGGTATCCCCAAGTTTCCCGACGACGCGGCGGCATGGTGGTGCAGCGGCGGTGAGGCGAAAAAGAGCGGGGAGAGAGCGGTGGCGAGGCACAGAGCAGGGAGAGAGCGGTGGCAAGGCACAGAGCGGTGGGAGGGCGTTGGATTTTATAAAGCGCGCCGGATGCCGCCCGCCAAAACTAGCGCACACCCGACCGCTTTTTCCCGCCCGCGCGCGATCCTTTCCCGACGTCTCTGCTATCTCTACTCTCTTCTCTACTATTATATTTATTTAATATTTAATATTTAATATTTATCTCTACTTCTCTACTGTCTACTTTTTTTTCTCTATACTTTTTTTCTTGCAATATAGGCCGCCCGATTTATATCTGACAGATAGGAAGGAAACACATGGGAATTTTGCAAAAAGATACCCATACCCCTCTCCAGATTTGCAAATAAGGCCTTCCCTCGTTCATCCTTTTCTCCCACAAGATAAACTACTCATACAAATGCATCTTGATGCGTGTAACGCATGGGCATCTTGCTAGTTCTAAAAACCTTTCCATCATTTACCACACTATTGGTTGCATATGAAAAACCTACCCAAGCACAGCGTGATACAGGAGCGATGCACAATTACAAGCTGATATTCTGTTGGACAATGGAGGCTATAACCAATTACTTTTACGGGAACAATAGCACCCAGGAAATTTGAAGGGTAGGTATGAACCAAATTGGAACTGCACATGTACTCTAAGTGATTCAATAGACACATTACCAATCGAGGAGGAGAACGATGGTCGCGGCGGCCTGTGTGAGTAATGGTCGGCAATGAGAGTCAGTTCATTGTCCACGACGGTGGTACTTCTGCGCTTGGCGTCGGCTTCCAGGAAGCAAATCCGAGACTGTGGAAGACGATGCCAGGGAAGAGGCTTCGTGTACAACGACGACGGTCGACCGGCTCCAGTGCGGCGTACGAGGTTATCGATGAGGAAGATGCGCTGCGGTGGACGAGTGCGCTGATGTAAAGGGGGAGGAGCACGAAGGCTGCGGTGCCGTGGAGAAGTCTATTTTGCTGTGGGGATAGAAAATGGGGAGTATTCAGGTGTACTACTCTGGGTGCCGGGGTTGGGTTGGCTGGATAGGGTGAACCTGAAGTTACGAAAACAGCCCCCTACCAAGCGTCATCCGTAGGCCTGTTCCGAAGGCTATGATGGTAACTTCGCACTGCTCGAATCACGGTCGCGGGAGATTTTCCCGCCGACCTCAAAATTTTGTGACACTGGACTCCCCGTGTGGCGTGTTGAGTGATTCGGCTAAGCAACTAGCGAGTAGTAGTAGTAAACTCTGCATATTAGGTTTGATCGAAGTCAAACTTCCTAAAGTTCGATCAAGTTTATAGAAAAATATAAACATTTACCATAACAAATATGTATGATGTGAAAGTACATTCAATAATGAATCTAATGGTATTTATTTGTTATTGTATATGTTAATATTTTTTGTTATAAGCTTTCTGAGAGTGTACAAAACTTGACTTTGACCAATGCTAATACGCGGACTTAAATAAAAACGGAGGGAGTACACATTTGTTTTCTTAGTTTGTAGTGAACTAATCATTTGTTGAAATTGTGAAATAAATATATTAGGCTATTGACTACGAATGTAATGGTCTATACAATTCAATAGTTACAATCATTGTCGAATCCCAAGATGTCTACAAGGTGTATAGTACTTCACAACATGCTCAAACTCACATAATACCAGTCAAATGAGAATCTAAATGCATTTCATAGTTATTACTTTGTAGGATGCAACAAAAACAACCATAACTCTACATCAACCATTATAGAAGCAACATTTTGTTAATGTGTGAATGAAACATGCAGAGAGAGCTTTTGAAGATGGAGCAGATAGGGCGGGAAAGATTGTATATATGTGGACGAGAGAGTAGGAGACAAACCTAACAAGACAAAGAAAGAGAGATAGAGAGAGAAAGAGAGAGGAAGAAGTTAGCTCTGTGAGAAAGATGGAGACATGTAATATACGTGAGATGCGTGTGCATCCGGATTCTGTATACGTGAAAGGAGAAGAGACAACATGTTTGATGAGAGAGCTGGAAAAACATGGACGAGAGGTGAAGGATCTCGTGGGTTGAGGGATTGACAATTTTTTGTGGGGGGGAGAGGGATTGGTAATTTTGTGCAAGAGAGAGAGAGAGAGAGGGTGGGCGGAGGAGTCAGTCAGCCGTCGTCACATCACCCTGCTTCCAAATGACCCCGCATTCTCTAGCGCGGTGTGGTCGCCGTCTTCGATCTGCTCGATGCCCTCTTTGAAGATTGAGGTGTTGTGCATGTTGGGGTGCAAAGAAGCACAAGCGAGAGTGGTCGCCGTATAACCTTGGATGGGGATGAATTATGTGCTCGGGGGAGGGTGTGTGTGTGTGTTGTGCTGCGTGTCTCTCTCTCTCTCTCTTTGTGTGTGTGTGTGTGTCAGATATTGAGAGAAAACAAACCTAAGGAGAGAAATGGGTATTCACGAAGAGATTGTGTGGGCCTTGAGGTGGGCAAGGGCCGGGTGAGGGTGTCAAAATGTGCGCGTTGATGCATGTGTTGCATGCGATCGTGCGAGGGACGGACGAATCGAGAGAGATGGTTGTTGTGTTACGGATGCTTCTCTCTCTGTGTCTCTATCACTCTCTCTCTCACACACACACACACGCACACACACACGCACACACACACAAGTAAACTAGAAGACCGTTCTCTCATGTATACACAATGTATCGGCATCTGTCTATGTCTCACTCATGCATGATCATTTGCACATTCACACCTCTCTATGTCTGTATCACACGCACACCGTCTCCACATTGCCCTTCCACCATAACACACATATGGACACATACACACGTTCTCTCTCAGTCACACACACAAAATCAGTATTAAAAAAACTAGGGCACACCTAAAACGTCCAAATCCAAATAAACACGAACTGGAGCTAAATTCAAATATATGGAAATATTGTAGCGTCAAGAACTTTCCCAGGAAAAAAAAGTTGAGTAATATTCGAGGATTGTTTTCACACACACAAAATGGTTCGGTGGATGTCCTTCGAGCGCAACACGGTGACAAACCGTTCGATCGACCGCGTGGCCGCGGTTCACGCGCTTGCACAGGATTCCATATCGTGGCTGTGGTACTAACTAATAAAAGCGCTGCCTAAGTCTAATGTTTACGTGTACTAGTACGGTTTTCTTTTAAGTTTGACCAACCTTATATAAAACTAAAGTAAGCTCCCACACGTGCACTCATCAATATACCGCCGCCGCCGTTGCGCATGCCGGCGCCTGTCGGTGTCAAAACCGGCGGATCTCGGGTAGGGGGTCCCGATCTGTGCGTCTTAGGTTGATGGTAACAGGAAGCAAGGGACACAATGTTTACCCAGGTTCGGGCCCTCTTGATGGAGGTAAAACCCTACTTCCTGCTTGATTAATATTGAAGATATGAATAGTACAAGAGTAGATCTACCACGAGATCGTAGAGGCTAAACCCTAGAAGCTAGCCTATGATGATTATGATTGTAATTGTGATCGGTCTTCTAAGGACCAACCTCTCCAGTTTATATAGACACCGGAGAGGGCTAGGGTTTACATGGAGTCGGTTACAAGGAAGGAAACATAATATCCGGATCACCAAGCTTGTCTTGCACGCAAAGGATAGTCTATCCGGACACGGGACGGAGTCTCGAGTCTTGCATCTTCACGCTCCAATAGTCCGGACGATGTATATAGTTCGGCCGTCCGGATACCCCCTAATCCAGGACTCCCTCGGCGCCCGCCTGCTCCGGCCAACAATTTCTCGCGCATCACCGCCATGTCGCTGCCATCCCTATGCCTTGAATCCGAAGGCTCGCCCGCTCACGTCGTCTGCAGTCCCTCCTCGCGATGCCGCCGCGCTGCCAAGCATGCGAGCAGCTGGTGGAGCCGCGTCTATGCACACATCATATGAAGAGGAGGACGAGCGCATGCCTGAGCACGCCGGCGAGGAGGAACTAGCGTGTCATTGTCGTCTCCGCCCGCGCGAAGGAGGCGTGCATGGTGGCTGTCGTGGCGAAAGCCGGTCGCGCGCGCGTCGAGCCCGCAAACTGGGTGCGGACGCGGAATCTACTTTCGAGACCTTGAATGCCACGTGGATCCTGCAATCTAAAGGAGCAATTTGGGTCAGTCGACTCACGTGTGCCGTTTGATGCAACATGAATGGCTAGAAGGGCTTCTTGCACCTCTTCTGCTGTCTTCTTCCTTCGCTCCGTCGAACTTCTTTCACAAATCGACTGACCCAAATTATACTACTAGTACGAACGTATTAAGTACAGTAGTAACACGAAGATACGAGCAGTAGTACCAACTGCAAGAAGAACAGTAGTAAGACATAGTACTAGTACTACTGTACATACTAAAGAGTTCAAATAACGAGAAAGAACATAAACATAGTTCTGCTGGGGCCTCAGCACAACACACCCTTGAAAATAAACTAAGCAACTAGTCCGCTTGACACTGCAGTAGAACCAGCATGAGCGACGGCACTGCCACCTACTCGGAGTCCGAGTCCACGTCCTCGACTTCGTCCTCGTCCCTCTTCCTCTTCCTCTTCACCGACGCTTCTTTGCTTGAACCGGACACTGGGCTCTGCTTCTTCATCCAACCCTTGTAGATATTTAAACAAAGGTAGGTATCCATTGCTGTGTACAGGATGTGATCTTCATCTAATGTCTTCGACTCCCATGCATGATGAAACTCGTGATGAGGTTTCTTCAGTTTTGCGTATGAAGGATCAATTATGCATGCTGCCAGGGTCATCATTGAAGGTTGAGAGGAGGATACCAGGCTTGCCTTCTGGAGATCGAAGGGCTAGCCTACAATGAGACCTATCCGACGCAGGACATCCCTGTCGTTCTTAAAGCCTACAGTAACGAATTTCACTCTTTTGTCCTTGGGGAAGTTCTTAAAATCCTGGCACTCAACGCTGGCATGGCATATGTGGTAGACCAAGCAAAAGTTATGTATGCAAACCTGGATCACGGCGGGCTTCTTCCTCTCTTCATCCTTTAGATCCTTCTCTCATCCCAGGACTGTGGTGTACTCAACATCTATCCTAGCGACCCACTCATCCGTTGAACTGTTGAACATGCGTAGGAAGCGATCAAGCCATGCTTTCACCGTCGCGGATCCACGTGTGTAGATGATGATGAACTGATCGCCGGTGATGGCTCTAACCTGGTACTCAACGACGACCATGGAGATTTGGGAGGCCATGGATTTTGGAGGAGGGTTAGGAGAAGTTGAACTGTTGTACCCTGCAAAAAAAACCGGGAGCGAACTAATGTGAAAGGACGGGATGACTGGGAGCGAACTTTTGTAAGGTAGAAGAAGGGGACTAGTAGGGCATGCGAACGGCATGGGGTTGCTAGCTTGCCCGGTGGATAAACGGCTGCAAGCCCCCAAAGAGTTCTCGAGAACTATGTGGGACCCACTAGATGTCATGTCTACTAGACCCTTATCGTAGTCCTGGCAGTATAGCTTCTGCCTGTTCGCACGCCATGCCGGCGCGTGGATGTAACTTTACTTAATTCTGTCAACCGTCGCGCCTCCCACGACCTTTGCCTCCCTCGCACGGTCGCGCCCTTTGAGACTTCGACCGGCTATAAATGAGCAATTTTTTTGCCTAGTCCGCATGCATGATACTCCCTCTGGTCCTTTTTACTCTCGTCAACCGTTTGCAAAGTGTTTGACAAAATTTATACTTTTTTTGAACACCACCTTATATTAATTAACCAGCCACACGAGTACACTCATTCGATACAATATTCACCACACAGGGTGGTACGTTATTTACAAGAATACCATCTAATCTATTGTCAAAGCTATACTTAGCGATTAAGTGTGCCACCTTATTAGCCGAACGGCTAATCTTTGACAATTGAAGATTGTTGATCAACTTCGAGATGCTCAACACTTTCATCTTCAGGTCACGCATAGCAGACCTATCATAGTCCCCCGATGCAAGAGACGCTACCACAAAAGCGCAATCAGTCTCTAAAATTACAGGACTATGAAGAGAAATACCTATGTAGAGACCGGCAATGCAAGCCCTAAGCTCCGCTTCCTCCACGCTTTGACAGGCATCAATGAAATCCCACGACCAAATTTATACTAAAAATATCAATATCTACAATACTGATTATAATGAGTATAAGAACTACGTTTTATAATGAGTGTAAAAATATTGATTTGACATTGTGAATGTTGATAGTACATTTTTTTATAAGTCTGGTGAAAGTAGAGGTACATTGACTTCAGACAAAACTTAAATGCACAATGCAGACTAGTTCCTTCATCCAGGTGCGTGCCATGTCCTATCTTATCATCACAACAAGGTTAGCTATTAGATTACCACTACCTCCCTTCTAGTTTAAAGGGCTCGATTAAAAAAAATCACCTACTCTTAGCAAGATAGTAGAGGCGGTGGAATAGTTTTTGAAGTCTGCAAAAGTACTCAACTAATGCTGTCGTTCTTCACAAAAAAATGTATTTACCAATGCATGCATGAACACTAGTTACTCTAAACCCCCTTTCTTCTTTAATTCTTTGCCACATCAGCATGTTTGCTATTCTTGTGTGCATGATACCAGCTAAGATACCACCATTATGGCCAGCCTTAATCATCGCATGCAATAATTTAGTGCACCTTGAAATATGAACATGTGTGGGACGTGTATGTTTTTAATGACTTGAGACTATACCTAGCCTGGCATGCAAGATGACTTATTATGCACCGTTCCCCATACCTGTAGGAAGCCCGTTCGTCTCCAAATCTTTTCCTCTCCATGTGTGGAAACAATATGCCTGCCAAACTCTCCTTCTCCCTCTGGCGGTCCCACCACTCCACCCTGTGTGAAAAAATCTGCATGCGTGACTCTCCTGCCCCCAAGCTTGTCCAATCCGTTGTGACCAGCAATATTTCCACCCCTTCCCTCCCCCGTAATTTACTCCAACAAATATGCCCACATAGCTGTTACTTAACTACATGTGCATTGGGTCACTGACATATGGGTCCAACAGGGGTCTGGCCCACATGTCAGTGATGCAACTGGACCTGCCGTTAAGTCAGTGCAGCTCAGTCCATATCTTACGTAGGTGTGCCATTGCTCGCTATAAATACTGCGCCTCCCACGACATCACTATCTCCTCCCCCTCACGTTCACGCTCATTGCTATCTCCTCCCCCTCCCTCTCATGTCGACCACCATGGCATCGCCACTCCCAAGCCCTAGGAGCCCCTCGCTGCACCGCGCGGATGGTCACGCGTCGCCCTTCCGTTCCTCGCCGCCACTAGTCAAGGAGGACGCGTCGGGGTTCCGCTCCTTGCTGCTACGCGATGCGTCGCCGTTCCGTTTCTCGCCACCACTAGTCGAGGAGGACGCGTCGGTGTTCCGCTCCTCGCCGCGACGCGACGCGTCGTCGTCCCGTTCCTCGCCGCCACTAGTCGAGGAGGACGCGTCGGCGTTTCGCTCCTCGCCGCGACGCGTCGAGGTGGACGTGTCGGTGTTCCCAATCTCGCCAGCACGTGCGTTGGAGGACGCGTCGGCTCCCCACTATGAGGAGAACGCCGCACCGTCCGCCCAGCACCCCAGCCTTGAGGAGATTTGGAAAGAAATGGATGTTGCCTTGTGGGAGGCTTTGCCTCCAGCAGAGCACACCAACATAGAGGCAGAGAAGAAGGACGAGGAAGAGAAGCGCATCGCGGAACAAGCTGCCTGGGAGGCCTATGTTGCGTCCGAGAGAGTCAGGCAATTGGCTCTTTGGCAGAAGGCTCCTGCGAGGGCCGTGAGGGTGGCGGAGGACGCCCGTGCCGACGCCCTGAATGCAGTCAGGCCCAAGCGCCTCATCTACGCTTGGCTATACATGGACCGGGTGCACGCTTCCAGCGAGGAGGAGTACCTGTTGGCGCCGGATCACCACACCGGTGAGATCGCGCTCGCCCGCCGGCAAGCCGCCAATCAGCACCTCGCGAGTTGCGAGGCTGAGGAAGAGGCGTTGTGTCAGCGTGCTAGGAAACGGCCGTGCACCAGGGCACTCGTGGCGTGCCGCGAGCGCTCCTGCGAGCGTCGTGGCTTTTAGGAGGAGTATAATTTTTGTTTCGTAAGGCAATCTCATCAGTTTTGGGACGCAAATGATAAATCCCGAACGTTCAGGAATTTTTAGCGTCCTTAATTAAGTATGTAATAGGGAAAGTTTGGAAACCTTATGTATTCATACACATTTTGCGAGTACGTGCATATAGCACAAACTTTACTATATACTATCACACTACACGTCTCTCTCGATATATGCTTGCAGACTGTGCTACTCCCTCTGTCCAGGTCAATAAGTCATCTTTGGTTGTGCACCGTGACCAAGAAGGAGGGAAGACTTATACACCTAGATGGAGGGAGTACTACTATTACTTATGTACGTGCAAATGCACGTTTTAACATTACGATGCGGTTTTTGTAAAAGCAGAAAAACAACACTAGTCAAGCTTGTGAAACGATTCAATGCAAAACAAATGCAAAAATGCTCATTTGATTGTTTACTTTTAGCTTCCTTATCTGTGGTTATTTCGCTGTCGTACTTTGTACGGAGTATCTCACTGGTTGGAAAGGCATGCAAATTCCCAAACCGCTTCCTACACCCTGTATCGAATTTTTTGCCTAACAAGTTGTGTCGTGCAATTGGAATTCCAACTTGAGTACTACTACTAGTAGGAGTACCAGGGGCCAGTTATTTTAGGCTTCTAGATTAGTAATCCCATAACTACTACCTCCGTCCTGGTTTATTGGTCCCCATTGTAATCTGTGTCAAATTTTGATCATAAATTTAACTAATGAAATGTTAGTGCATGTCACATGCACTACTCCATCCGTCTAGGTGAGTAAGTCATCTTAGGCTGTGCACCGTGACCAAGGAGGAGCAGAAAACGGGAAACGTTAATGTTTATTTGCTAATTAATAGTATTGCATGCAATGAACTAACCACTGCATGTCGTGTTTGATATCTCAAGTCATTAAAAGCATGCACACTCTTTATCTCTTATTGGTTGATATGTCAAGAAAAAGGAAACGAGGTAGAAGTTAATGCACCATGCCTAAGTGTTTTGGGATTATTTAGTTTTCGTAAGATGACTTACACACCTAGACGGAGGGAGTACACTGTGAGTAGTAGTAGTCTAGAGGCCTAAATAAATGAGTGAGGCGCCTTATTGTTACTCTCCACTCTGAGTAGTCTTATGGGAAAAGCTGGGGAAGCCGCCAAAAGAACTGGCCCTAGGAGTAGTAGCTAGGGATCGAGTGTGCAAGATGAACCAGAGAAAGTAAATGCAGAGAGATGAAATGCAAAAAAGATGGAGGGATGTGATGGCAACCTTAGGCTGCAAACCAAACAGGCCCTAAGTCTCTATCTCTACTACTCTTCTTTGTTTTTTTATAACAAATCGAATAGTGCTGCACCGTCCGCTGCACTCCCTGCTGAACACGCCTCCTCGCCTCCGTCATCACCAACTGAGTCTTTATAGGGGTAGGAGTAGAGAAAAAACCTAGTTGGTGATGATGGTGTGTCGTGCAATGCACGGGCATCTTGCTTTTTTGCATATAAGTCCAAACACCATGTAGACATAGTCTATGAGCACGGTTCGTAGTCGTTCCACGCTCGGGCATTGAAGTTTGTAACTATTTTAGATTAGAATATACTACTCCTCCGGTGCTAGTAGTAGAGCAGAGTCCTACTCTACTACTCTACTCAAGCAAGTTAGGGCATAGTACTGTAGGGAGTACCAGTACTGTGATCACTCAAGCAAGTTGTCTGACATTGATATGACCCTACGCTGCTGTTATATGTCTCGTAAGTCAAGCGGCGTGCTGTAGTCATCATCCCCTGTCCACTTCCCGCATCACATATTCGCTTCTCCATCTTTGTTCGCACATAATCTCGTCCAATCTTCCATCCCCGCTAAGGCGCCTCCCCCCCCTCGTCCGAAACCCAAGCACTAACAATGGCAGAACCGAGCAGCATCCACCGAAAGAGTGGCTGGAATTCTCTCCCCACAAAGGTAATCAAGCTCATTATTTCGCGTGTGGAAAATCTCAGTACCATGCCGCTCGCCGCGTGCTCTTTGGGGATGTACCGTTTACTCAAAGCCCTCAGGCCGGAGCTTTGTAAGCCAGCTCCTTGCTTGCTGATGCCGTCTGATCTTCAGAAACGGCATGTCACGCAGCATAACGATCGTAGGGTGGCGAGCATCAACCCCCTTGACTGCGATCCGATCCCCGTCAGCCTCAACTACATTAACGGTATGTACTGGGTCGACATGAACACGTCTTGGATGGTGCTTGTCGATGGTCGCGATAGCTAGATGCTCGTGGAGGTCTACACCCGGTGATTGATCCCCCTTCCTTCGATTAACACTACACTGCTTTGGCAACGTGGCCCACAATACTCGGAATCTTACAGTAGAGCCAACATGATACCAAGTTTGATTTGCTCAAGGTTGTAATCTGCCAAGTGCCTACAAGATCTGCGAATTATAAAGACTTTAGGCTAATTGCGTTCTTCAACCGTGGTCTCGCCTATCTGACAGGTCACTGCGGTAAGTGGACAAATCTGCACGTCCGTCACAGGATCATACATCCTCCATGGTTCTCTGATGCCATTGAACACAAGGGCTTCATTTGCGATGTCGACTCCTTCTATGGTTGGACGTATTGCTGGCCTACTCCAGTCTTGCTACAAACGGCTGTTACAACAGTATGTTACTTTCCTATGATATCATGATGGCTTGCTTATATTACTGTCAACATTTACTCAAAAAATATTCATGCTCATAACATGTTGTTCTTAAGATTGACTAAATCAAGAGCCCTTTTTTATTTGGCTCCAACTTGATGCGATGTTGTAGGCCGCCTGGTGTCCCTACCCTTCCTAATCCCAGAACCTTTTAAAGAAAAGCAGCATGGCAGTTGCAGGTGGTTCCTGGCTCGATCAGACGACGGCGAAAGATTGATGATCGTTCGCACATACCGGACGTGTTGTTTCGTGGAAGACAATCACAGTCACTGCAAGGTCTATGAGCAGGATCCCAGCTTCTCTGGGCCTTCAGGAATTTTTGACTGGAGGCTGGTAAGTAGCCTTGGTACACGCTCTCTGTTTGTCGGACTGAATTATCCGATTAACCAGGAGATAACCGACGGCAAGGATCATGATGGCAGCGCAGTTTCGTTCATCAGGCAAAACTGTGTGTACACAGCGTACCATGCGTCTCTGCATGCACCATACCCTGATATGTGCCGCCAGGCTCTGCAGCCCAAAGTAGGAGAGAGGGTGGCAAGTATCAGACTTCGACTTACTACCTGGAGTTTCCCCCGTTAGGCACCCATTTGGTTCAAGCCGTCAGCCAATCTCCACAGCTTAATAAATAGTAACGTCCAACTGAGCCAGATAGTTAGATGTGTACACTTGGTGTAGTAGGATCTTTATTTAGTTTGATGCATACACTTGTTCTTTTTTGGTAGCCCTTTTGTAATGATGGTTGATGTTTGGTTTGGAAGAGAGAGTTGTGTCTTCACTCTTCTGGCCTGCTTACTGCTTCTGTTGCACCCCCAGCCCTGGTTGCTGCTGTTGCTGTTTTCAATGTACAATCAGTAGTATATATCGTCTATTGGTTGAATAAATGTGTTGTTAGAATGACAAACACAATGTTTTGGAAGTCGTTGCATGGCTCGAACCTTTAGTGCCCCGTACCATACGTAGCTCATACTATTTTTCGTACGGAACACATTTTCCACTTGTTGATAACATGCAGCCCACTAATGAAGGCCCAATAGAGAAGCCCGTAATTAATTGGAAGGGAGGCTCTCACATGAATCCGTCCCAGGTACATGCTCATGGTCACCTAAACATAAATAAGTAAAATAAATAAATCTAAATGCTCATGCACCAGTTCTTTGGGAAAATAGGTAGCCCAGTATTTCTTTTTGAAGAATACCCAAGCTAGGCCTATTTGTTTTCTCCGAATTACTGGGCTGCAAATCTTTCAAGACAAAGAGTATGGTCAATGTCTGTTAAAAGTAATATCAAAAGGGGTTGAAATTCCAAAAAAAATATAGCAAATGGGATATTAATTTCTTTTTTTGTTTTTGTTCTTCACTGATATCTTATACGTATTTCATTGGATTTAACATGACATAGTAATAATTTATTTTTAAATTTGTTTTAGTATGGCTATTAATTTTTGGATTAAGAATCTTTCGTTCCCTAGCAAAAATTTGCGAATTTTCAAAATTTCCCACATATTTAGTTAATTTTTTTACCCTGGTACCGACCAGAAAATGGCCAACAATTCTAAAAATGGAAAACGGGCTGCAATAAGTTCCATATGAATTAGAAAATGAGTAAAAATTATAAAAATAATAGCAAATGGGTTGTACACGCCACAGATTTCGAGACTGACTTGTTTACGCAAGGCTTTGTCAGTGAACACACGATTCTAGCAGCAGTGACTGTTGGATGTCCATCCAACGGCCGACGTGCTTCTTCAATCTCTGATCTTCCTGCTCCAGCCGCCTAAACTAGCACCGGCGGGACTGCCTGCTCCCTCCTCTTGTGGCCCGCTGTGATGCCACACAGGCTTCCCCGGCCCACCCTACTCCCTCCGCTGGCCTGGCTGCACGCAATCAACTGCCTCCTTATTACGCGAAAAAATGATTCCTCCCACTGATATCTGGGGCACACCTGTTGGGAGGCTGACCTGTGGGCCTACTAAGTTGACGCGTACGCAGGGCTTGTCAACTGAGTCAACAAACAATTCTAGCAGCAGTAACCGTTTGATTTGAATCGAATGGTTCTGCTGCTTCTTCAATCGCTGCTCTTCTTGCACCAGCCGCCCAAACCAGCGTAGGGGAGACCGCCTACTCCTGCCTCTAGTGGCCGGCTGTGCTGCCGTTTGAGGCCTCATCACCCCCTACTACTCCCACTGCTAGCCAGGCCCTGCGGCAACGGCAGCCTCACACCGTAGCCGAACCAGTGAACCCTCGTACTCCTCTCCGCATGGGCATCCACTGTCGCGTCTTCCCTGGCTCCGCGTCGTCCCCTTCCTAGGCCTCGCCTTCGTCCACCGCCTTGGTGCTCTCGGCGCGGCATGGTCAATGTGGTCAATGACATTCCATCGGAAGAGTACTGTACGTGGAGAGGCTGACACCTAGGTACACGGCCACAACCCAGTTTTTTTGTGACTTGCCAAGTAAGTCGCTTTGTCAGGCCTGTTGGGCTGCAAATCTTTCAAGATGAGGAGAGCTTTCATTCGGCTGGCCGAGAAAATGGCCCATCAGTAATGAGAAATGGGCTGTACATTTTTAAAACACATCAAACCGGCAATTAGTTTCAAATATCTTTTTTTCATTTGAGATTTTAAATTACATTAATTTTTATGCGTGGAGAATTTGTTGGATTTTATATTGATATACATTTATTTTTAAAATCAGTTTGAATGTGAGTCAAAATTTCGGGATTAAAAACAGTTCGGACCGCACCGAAATATGTAAAATTTTGTAAAAAATTTTAACCGTGGCCACAATATGGGTTGTAATGCTAACAAAAAGAATATGGGCTCCAAAAAAATTAAGAATTAGCAAATGGGTTGTAAATTATTAGAAATAATGGCAGATGGGTTGTATGCTGTTTTCCACAGATTTGAGGCTTTCCTAAAAAAAGGTTGACGCACAAGTAGTGACTGTTGGATGTCCGTCCAACGGCCGCCGTGCTTCTTCAATCTCTGCTCTTCCTGCTCCAGCGGCTCAAACAAGCGCCGGCGGGACTGTCTGCTCCCTCCTCCCCACGGCCGGCTGTGCTGCCGTGGGCCTCACCGTCCCATCATACTCCCATCGCTGGCCTAGCCATCCCTCTACTCACACGCACCTGCTGTTATTCTCCGGCGATGGCAGACGAACCAGTAAACCCTCGTACAGTCGTACTCCCCTCTGCATGGGAAACAACTGTCGAGTCTTTACTGCCTCCATGTCGTTCCGTTCCTAGGCCTCGCCGTCGTCCACCGCCCCGGTGCTCTCGGCGCAGCCTGCTCAACGTGGTCAACGACCGACATGCATCTGAAGTGGACTGTATGTCGAGAGGCCACAGCTGGGTCCACAGCCACACGCAAGGAAATGCCACCTTATTACGCGGAAAATAATGATTCCTCCACCTGACATCAGGGACCCACCGAAAGGGCCTCTGTATTTCACGAAAAAACATTACCGCCGCTGACAGCGCAGACCCACCAGCTATATCTTCGCACGCAAGGAAGTGCCTCCTTATTACGCACAAAAAATGAATACTCCCCCTATTATCTGGGACCTAGTATAGTAGCAGGCTGACTTGTGGGCCTACTAAGTTGACGGGGATGGAGGGATTTGTCAACTTAGTCAATATGCACGATTCTAGCTCCAGTGACCGTACGATGTCCATCCAACGACCGTAGTGCTTCTTCAACCTCTGGTCTTCTTGCTCCAGCCGCCCAAACTAGCACCGGTCGTGCCTCGTGCTCCTGCCTCCCATGGCCGGCTGCGATGCGTCCAAGACCTCACCGCCCCCTACTACTCCCACCGCAGGCCAGGCCATCCCTCTACTCACCCACACCCCCTGTTATTTTGCGGCGACAGCGGCCTCACACCGCAGCGAACCAGTGAATCCTCGTACTCTACGCGTGGGCATCCACTGCCACGTCTTCCCCAGCTCCGCGTCGTCCCCTTCCTAGGCCTCGCCGTCGTCCATCGCCCTGGTGCTCTCGATGCAGCATGGTCAACATGGTCAAGGAACGGCTTCCATCGGACGTGGACTGTACGTGGAGAAGCTGACAGCTGGGTCCACGGCCGCAGCAAGGAAGTGCCTCCTTATTATGCGAAAAATAATGATTCCTCCACCTGACAGCTGGGACCCACCGGATGGGCCATTGTATTCCACGAAAAAAACATTTCCCCCTGAGTGCTGGGACCCAGCAGCTACATCTTCGCATGCAAGGAAGTGCATCCAGGCAAAAAAAATGATTCGCCCCCCTGACTGCTGGGACCCACCAGCTACATCTTTGCAGGCAAGGAAGTGCCTGACAGTCAGGACCCACCTGGTCGAAGCGTACATAGCGTTGTCATTCTGGTCGTGAACGTGTACGTACATATATACTGGTTGATGTAGAGGCGCGCACGTGTCGTAGTAGAGGCGCGCACGTAGCATGTACACGTACGTACAACGGCCAGTGTGCAAGAAAGAAAACATGGCCACATATGTGTACATACGGGCGGGGTCTCGAATGCCTACTCGCGCATACGTACGGCCAGGGCTCGTGTACATGGCTGGGTCAGAATGGAGAAATAGCGTCGTCGTCGTGTTCATGGGGAGCCAACCGGCTGGATCAGAACGGTGCGTGGTTGTGTTCATCGAGAGGGCTTGGACGGAACAGGCGATGGAAACGAGGCCTGGTGTACCACAGAATGGAGGAAACGGCCTTGTGTTCGACCGGCCATGTTCAAAATGGATCCTGTTCATTGGGGGAGGGGTCTGCCATACCGCAAAACGGAGGAAACGGACCTCCTATAGTCGAAACGGGGTCCTGTTGATCGGGAGGGGTGTGGCATACCAGAAAACGGAGGAAACGGACCTCCTACGGTCGAAACAGGGGTCCTATTGATCGGGAGGGGTGTGGCATACCGCAAAACAGACAAAACGGACTTGTGTTGGAGCGCTACGGTCGAAACGGGGGTCCTGTTCATCGGGAGGGGTGTGGCGTACCGCAAAACGGGACTCCACGGGATACTGTTCATCTCCACCGTCGACCTCCTCCAGCCTCCACGGGCTCCTGTTCGTCCAGCCTCCACCGAGCGCTACTCCACCGGCTACTGTTCAACCACCCCTCCACGGGCACCCCTCCACCGTCTACTGTTCATCCAGCCCTCCACACCACGGGGTCCATCCAAAGGCAATGCCACCGCTCACTGTTCATCCACCCCCCCCCCGCAACACTCACTATTCATCCAATCAATCAGCTTTAGTTACATTAGTAGTGAAGGAATCGCTCGATCGGGTTCAGTTAACAGCCATCGATAGATCGCTCGGGTTCAGTAACGCGTAGCCTGCAGTGCAATCACTCGGGTTCAGTTAGAGCCCAACGCCTCGCTCGGGTTCAGTTAGAGCCAACGCCTCGCACACACGCGTGTATGTGTATGAGAGAAACGCGCATCGCTCGGCCCCCAACCTCCCACCGTAACCGGGAACTCCCTGAAATTTTCCTCGCCCTCGCTTCTACCACGGTTTTTCCCGTCATGGATGGCCCAAAGAATGTCATGCAGCTGCGTCTCCAGCCCGCCCAGGACGAAAAGCCCATTTTTTGTCATGATTTTTTGTCATAGAAGTAGGAGCCCACCACATCTATGATGATACCGGGTTTTGTCACAATTATCATCATAGAAGTGTCATATGTATGACAGAAAAAAAAATTGTAAAATTGCAGTGGGACATGTTACCGGGTTTCTTATGCATGTTTTAGATAAAAAAAGTGTAAAATTGCAGTGGGACATGTGAACATGGGGCAGGGATAGCAGATTTTTTCCATTAAGTCGTACTATCGGGTCGGGTTTGGGTATATCCATGGGTACAAGATTATATCCATGCCCTACCCACATACAATCGGGTCGAGTTTGGGCGCCGCCCATGGACACAAAAGCATATCCAAACCCTATCCATTCGGGTTGGATATCCATGGATATCCATGTCCATGGATAAAATTTCCATCCTTAAACACAACAGAGGGGGCAACCACCTGGCCACGAGGGTCCAGGGCGCGCCCTGTTGGAAATATGCCCTAGAGGCAATAATAAAAGGATTATTATTATATTTCTTTGTTCATGATAGTTGTCTTTTATTCATGCTATAACTGTATTATCCGGAAATCATAATACACGTGTGAATACATAGACCTCAATATGTCCCTAGTGAGCCTCTAGTTGACTGGCTCGTTGTGATCAATAGATAGTCATGGTTTCCTGGCTATGGACATTGGATGTAGTTGATAACGGGATCACATCATTAGGAGAATGATGTGATGGACAAGACCCAATCCTAAGCATAGCACAAAGATCGTGTAGTTCGTTTGCTAGAGCTTTGCCAATGTCAAGTATCTCTTCCTTAGACCATGAGATCGTGTAACTCCCGGATACCGTAAGAGTGCTTTGGGTGCACCAAACGTCACAACGTAACTGGGTGACTATAAAGGTGCACTACAGGTATCTCCGAAAGTATCTGTTGGGTTGACTCGGATCAAGACTGGGATTTGTCACTCCGTGTTACGGAGAGGTATCACTGGGCCCACTCGGTAGTGCATCATCATAATGAGCTCAAGGTGGCCAAGTGTCTAATCACGGGATCATGCATTACGGTACGAGTAAAGTGACTTGCCGGTAACGAGACTGAACGAGGTATTGGGATACCGACGATCGAGTCTCGGGCAAGTAACATACCGTCTGACAAAGGGAATAGTGTACGGGGTTGATTGAATCCTCGACATCGTGGTTCATCCGATGACATCATCGAGGAGCATGTGGGAGCCAACATGGGTATCCAGATCCCGCTGTTGGTTATTGACCTGAGAGCATCTCGGTCATGTCTGCATGTCTCCGGAACCCATAGGGTCTACACACTTAAGGTTCGGTGACGCTAGGGTTATTAGGAAGACTTGTATGTGATTACCGAATGTTGTTCGGAGTCCCGGATGAGATCCCGGACGTCACGAGGAGTTCCGGAATGGTCCGGAGGTAAAGATTTATATATGGAAAGTTGTTAAAGGGACTCCGGATAGTTTCGGGGGCATACCGGTATTGTACCGGGGCCACCGGAAGGGTTCCGGGGGGCCACCGGGAGGGGCCACCCCTCCCGGGGGGGCACATGGGCTATGTGGGAGAGGGAGCCAGCCCCTGGTGGGCTGGGCGCGCCTCCCCACCTAGGCCCATGCGGCTAGGGCATGGGAAGGGGAAACCCTAAAGGGGGCGCCCCCTAACTTGGGGGGCAAGCCTCCCCTCTTTCCCCTCTCCCTTTGGCCGCCGCTCCCCTCTAGGGTTTCCCCTAGAGGGCCGGCCCCCCTTGCCCCTTACCCTATAAATAGAGGGGTGAGGGGAGGGCAGCCGCACCACAAGCCAAGGCGCAACCCCTCCCCTCCCCAACACCTCTCCTCCTCCGTACGTGCTTGGCGAAGCCCTGTCGGAGTACTACTGCACCACCACCATCACGCCGTCGTGCTGCCGGTGGAGCTGTCTTCCTCAACCTCTCCTTCCTCCTTGCTGGATCAAGACGGAGGAGACGTCGCCCGTACCGTACATGTGTTGAACGCGGAGGTGCTGTCCGTTCAGCACTTGGTCATCGGTGATCTGAATCACGTTGAGTATGACTTCATCATCACCGCTCCCTCGAACGCTTCCGTACACGATCTACAAGTGGTATGTAGATGCAAACTCACCCCCTTGACTCGTTGCTTAGATGAACTCATAGATGGATCATGGTGAAACCGTAGGAAAAATGTTAATTTTCTGCAACGTTCCCCAACACGCCCACCCCCCGGGGGCCTGCCCCCTGCCTCGTGGGCCCCACGTGGCCCCTCTCCACTTATTCCTGCACCCACACACTTCGTCTTCCTCCAGAAAAAATCACCAGATAGCTCAAACTCATGTTCTAGCTCGTTTTGCTGTGATTTTCGATCTCCTTGCTCAAAGCTTAATTCACGAAACTGTTTTGGGGGATTGTTCTTTGGTATGTGACTCCTCCAATGGTCCAATTAGTTTTTGTTCTAGTGCTTTATTTATTGGAAAATTTTGCTGCTAAGGTGACCCTGTTCTTGAGCTTGCATGTCAAATTTATATGGTCCAAAGTAGTTTTAATGCATGATATAGTATCTAGGCACTTGTGGGAGTAGTTGCTATCAATTTTGTTGAGTTTGCTTCACTTTTATTTTGAGTCACTAAAATTTCAGATTTTTCAGAGAAAGAAAAAATGCATAGGAAAACATACCAAGGTGGTTCCTCGAGAAAGCAAGGACCAAGGCTTGCGATATGTGAGCCGGACTATGAACCACCGAGGGAAGCTCAAGTGTGGCCTTGTGAATGGCTGTCAAAGGAATTTATGGTCCAGGCAGGCATTAAGGATGAATTTGACGCATATGTGCGTAATGCTGATTTTGAGGACTTCGTGTCAGATAAGTGCTCCCAATACTACTACCTAACTGATTCCTTTGTGAGAAGGTTTAAATTTACATCCTCGCGCAATTCTCACACTGTTTTATTTGATCTTTATGATAAATCATATACCATGGACTTGGAAGATTTTAATACTGTTTGTAAACTCCCACAGTGGGGCAATGCTAGTGAACCTCGCAAATCTGAATATAAAGACTTTCTTGCTAGTATCACTATGGGGGAATCTAGAGAAATCACACAAGCTACCATAGGGAGCATTCATTTCCCTTCCATACATTATTTTGCTATCTTTATAGGTGGATGCATTAACGGTAAAGATGAAGCTTGTCATATGTGCGTTCCAGATCTTAGTGTCCTCAAGGGTGCGGCATTAGGTGATAAACAATATAACTTGGGGGCCATTGTTGCACGAAGGTTGCATCTCAATGGTATAAGTGGAGATTTGTTTGGTGGAATTTATGCAACTCGTGTAGCTACTTATCTTGATGTACCCATACATGAAAATGATATAGAGTTACCTCCTGCTTATCTAGATTACAGTGCTATGGTTCGCCATCAGTTTCTTGAGAGGAATGAATAGTCCATCCAATACCGACTAATCTTTGACAGACAACACACTGTCCATGTTGCCCTTCCTGCTCCTGCTTTCTTTGACTTTCAGGCAAAAAAGAGATATGTTATAACCAGGGAGGAGGCGAATGAATACGAGAGGAGAACGGAGGCATCTCGCCTCAGAGCTGCATCTCTTGAGGCAGTAGCTGTTGCATCTCAATACAACTCCATCTACGACTTTGGATATCCTCCAGGCCAGCAGTGGCCATAGACCAACTTAGGCCAAAAGCCTAAGCTTGGGGGAGTACGTATTTCTCACCGACATTACATTCATGTTCACACACTCATTCTAGTTGTCGGTGCTCATACTTTTTCATTGTACTATCCATGCTAGTTTATTTTCTTTTCTAAGCCTTCTTCTTGTGTGTTTGAAAAACCTTAAGAAAAACCAAAAAGAATAGTTATAGCTTTTAGCTAGTTTACTTTCTATGCCTGCAGTAGTAATAATTAAAAGAAAACTCAAAAGGATTTCTCGTTCTTCTTTTTCTTGTTGGGAGCTTTCCCGTGTAAATAGTTTTATTTCTTTTCTTTTCTTTGGGGGTCGAGAGGAGAAGACCATGATGAAAATGTTGAGTGGCTCTCATATGCATTATTTTGATTTAACCAAGAGCCCATATTACCTTGTCTTCTCCCTTGTATTAAATGCTTGCAGATTCCAGCTTAGTCCAATGCACGTGCACTATTATTATTATTATCCACACCGTTCGGTCGTGCGAGTGAAAGGCAATAATGACGATATATGATGAAATGATTGAGATGAGAGAAGCTGGTATGAACTCGACCTATCTTGTTTTTGTAAATATGATTAGTTCATCGTTCCTGATTCAGCCTATTATGAATGAAACATGTTTGCAATGACAATTAGAGATTATAGTTGCTCATGCCATGCTTAATTAGCTAGGAGTTTATAATGGTTTACCTTGCGTGCCAACATGCTATTAAAATGGTTGTGATGTGGTATGATAGGGTGGTATCCTCCTTTGAACGATTCGAGTGGCTTGACTTGGCACATGTTCACGCATGTAGTTGAAACAAAATCAACATAGCCTCCATGATATTTATGTTCATGGTGATATATATCCTACTCATGCTTGCACCCATTCTTGATTAATTTTAATGCATGTTCATGACTGTTGTCGCTCTCTAGTTGGTCGCTTCCCAGTCTTTCTCTAGCCTTCACTTGTACTAAGCGGGAATACTGCTTGTGCATCTACTTCCATAAACCCCAAAGTTATTCCATATGAGTCCACCATACCTTTCTATATACGGTATCAACCTGCCGTTCCAAGTAAATTTGTATGTGCCAAACTCTAAACCTTCAAATGAAATTCTGTTTTGTATGCTCGAACAGCTCATTTATCAACTAGGGTTGTCTATATCTTCCATGCTAGGTGGGTTATTCTCACTAGGAGTGGACTCCGCTCCTCAATCACGAGAAAATGGCATGTAACCGAGATGCCCAGTCCCATGCTCAAATCAAAAATAATTGCAAACTAAACTCCCCCAGGATTGTTGTTAGTTGGAGGCACCCATTGTTTCGGGCAAGCCATGGATTGATGCTTGTTGGTGGTGGGGGAGTATAAACTTTACCATTCTATTTGGGAACCACCTATAATGTGTGTAGAATGGAAGATATCGAGATCTCCTGGTTGTTATGTTGACAATGAAAGTATGCCACCCAAAATATTATTTATCTCTATTTCAAAACTCGAGCTCTGGCACCTCTGCAAATCTCTGATTCCCTCTGCGAAGGGCCTATCTATTTACTTTTATGTTGAGTCATCATCCTCTTATTAAAAAGCACCAGTTGGTGAGCACCACTGTCATTTGCAACCATTACTATTAATTTATATTGAATATGACTATGACTGGATCTCTTTTACCATGAATTACAATGTCTAGTCAGTCCTTGATCTTCAGAGGTGCTTTGCATTTATGTTTTGCGGTCTCAGAAAGGGCTAGTGAGATACCATCTTGTTATGTCATATTATGATTGTTTTGAGAAAGTGTTGTCATCTGAGATTTATTATTATTGCTTGCTAGTTGATTATGCCATTGATATGAGTAAACATGAGACCTAAGTGTTATTGTGAATATGGTTAGTTCATAATCTTTACTGAAAACTCGAATGCTAGCTTTACATATTTGCAGCAACAAGAGCAAACAGAGTTTGTAAAAGTTTTTCTTTATCACTTTCAGTTTGTCAACTTAATTGCTTGAGGACAAGCAAAGGTTTAAGCTTGGGGGAGTTGATACGTCTCCATTGTATCTACTTTTCCAAACACTTTTGCCCTTGTTTTGGACTCTAACTTGCATGATTTGAATGGAACTAATCAGCAGAATTGCCATGGCGTTATTTTTGTACAGAAATAAAAGTTCTTGGAATGACCTGAAACTTCATGGAGATTATTTTTGGAATTTATAAAAAATACTGGCGAAAGAATCAAGACCAGGGGGGCCACACCCTGTCCACGAGGGTGGGGGCGTGCGCGCCCCCCTGCCTTGTGGGCCCCCTGAGGCTCCATCGACCTCAACTCCAACTCTATATATTCACATTCTGGGAGAAAAAAATTAGAGAGAAGGATTCATCGCGTTTTACGATACGGAGTCGCCGCCAAGCCCTAATCTCTGTTGGGAGGGCTGATCTGGAGTCCGTTTGGGGCTCCGGAGAGGGGAATCTGTCGCCGTCGTCATCATCAAACATCCTCCATCACCAATTTCATGATGCTCACCGCCGTGCGTGAGTAATTGCATCGTAGGCTTCCTGGGCGGTGATGGGTTGGATGAGATTTACCATGTAATCGAGTTAGTTTTGTTAGGGTTTGATCCCTAGTATCCATTATGTTCTAAGATTGATGTTGCTATGACTTTGCTATGCTTAATGCTTGTCACTAGGGCCCGAGTGCCATGATTTCAGATCTGAGCCTATTATGTTTTCATGAATATATGTGAGTTCCTTATCCTATCTTGCAAGTCAATGATAACCCACAAGTGTAGGGGATCGCAACAGCTTTCGAGGGTAAAGTATTCAACCCAAATTTATTGATTCGACACAAGGGGAGCCAAAGAATATTCTTGAGTATTAGCAGTTGAGTTGTCAATTCAACCACACCTGGATAACTTAGTATCTGCACCAAAGTATTTACTAGCAAAAGTGGTATGATAATAAAGGTAACGGTAGCAAAAGTAAAGATAGATGTTTTTGGGTTTTTGTAGTAGTTGTAACAGTAGCAACGGAAAAGTAAATAAGCAAAGAACAATATGTGAAAAGCTCGTAGGCAATGGATCAGTGATGGATAATTATGCCGGATGCGATTCCTCATGCAATAGTAATAACATAGGGTGATATAGAACTAGCTCCAATTCATCAATGTAATGTAGGCATGTATTCCGTAAATAGTCATACGTGCTTATGGAAAAGAACTTGTATGACGTCTTTTGTCCTACCCTCCCATTGCAGCGGGGTCCTTACGGAAACTAAGGGATATTAAGGCCTCCTTTTAATAGAGAACCGGAACAAAGCATTAGCACATAGTGAATACATGAACTCCTCAAACTACGGTCATCACCGCGAAGTATCCCGATTATTGTCACTTCGGGGTTCTCGGATCATAACACATAATAGGTGACTATAGACTTGCAAGATAGGATCTAGAACACACATATATTCATGAAAACATAATAGGTTCAGATCTGAAATCATGGCACTCGGGCCCTAGTGACAAGCATTAAGCATGGCAAAGTCATAGCAACATCAATCTCAGAACATAGTGGATACTAGGGATCAAACCCTAACAAAACTAACTTGATTACATGGTAAATCTCATCCAACCCATCACCGTCCAGCAAGCCTACGATGGAGTTACTCATGCACGGCAGTGAGCATCATGAAATTGGTGATGGAGGCTGGTTGATGATGACGACGGCGACGAATCCCCCTCTCCGGAGCCCCGAACGGACTCCAGATCAGCCCTCCCGAGAGAGATTAGGGCTTGGCGGCTGCTCCGTGTCGTAAAACGCGATGAAACTTTCTCCCTGATTTTTTTCTCCCCGAGACGGAATATATGGAGTTGGAGTTGAGGTCGGAGGAGGTCTAGGGGGCCCACGAGATAGGAGGCCGCACCCTAGGGGGGGCGCCCCCTGTCTTGTGGACAGGCTATGGGCCCCCTGGCATTAATTCTTTCGCCAAAAATTCTTATTAATTCCAAAAAGTGCCTTCGTGGATTTCCCGGACATTCCGAGAACTTTTCTTTTCTACACATAAAACAACATCATGGTAGTTCTGCTGAAAACAGCGTTAGTCCGGGTTAGTTTCATTGAAATCATGCAAGTTAGAGTCCAAAACAAGGGCAAAAGTATTTGGAAAAGTAGATACGTTGGAGACGTATCAAATCCCCCAAGCTTAAACCTTTGCTTGTCCTCAAGCAATTCAGTTGATAAACTGAAAGTGATAAAGAAAAACTTTTACAAACTCTGTTTGCTCTTGTTGTTGTAACATGAAAAGCCAGCTTTCAAGTTTCAGCAAATATTACGAACTAACCATACTCACAATAACACCTAGCTCACACAATTACTCATATCAATAACATAATCAGCTAGCGGGCCATAATAATAAAACTCGGATGACAACACTTTCTCAAAATAATTATAACATGATATAACAAAATGGTATCTCGCTAGCCCTTTCTGAGACCGCAAAACATAAATGCAGAGCACCTTTAAAGATCAAGGACTGACTAAACATTGTAATTCATGGTAAAAGAGATCCAGTTAAGTCATACCCAATATAAACCAATAGTAATGAATGCAAATGACAGTATGCTCTACAGCGGGTGCTTTTAATAAGAAGGATGATGACTCAACATAAAAGTAAATAGATAGGCCCTTTGCAGAGGGAAGCAGGGATTTGTAGAGGTGCTAGAGCTCGATTTTAAAATAGAGATTGAATAACATTTTGAGCGGCATACTTTCACTGCCAACGCAACAACTATGAGATGGCTGTATCTTCCATACTACATGCATTATAGGCAGTTCCCAAACAGAATGGTAAAGGTTTATACTCCCCCAACCACCAACAAGCATCAATCCATGGCTTGCTCAAAACAACGAGTACCTCCAACATACAACAACCCTAGGGGAGTTTTGTTTAATTATTTTGATTTGCTTTGATCTTTTTGGATCATGGGACAGGGCATCCCGGTTACCGGCCCTTTCTCGTGAATGAGGAGCGGAGTCCACTCCTCGTGAGAATAACCCACCTAGCATGGAAGATATAGGCAGCCCTAGTTGTAACATGAGCTGCTCGAGCATACAAAACAGAATTTCATTTGAAGGTTTGGAGTTTGGCACATACAAATTTACTTGGAACGGCAGGTAAATACCGCATATAGGTAGGTATAGTGGACTCATATGGAACAACTTTGGGGTTTAAGGAGTTTGGATGCACAAGCAGTATTCCCGCTTAGTACAGGTGAAGGCCAGCAAAATATTGGGAAGCGACCAATTGAGAGAGCGACAACAGTCGTAAGCATGCATTAAAATTAATTCACACCGAGTACAATCATGAGTAGGATATAATCCACCATGAACATAAATATCATGAAGGCTATGTTGATTTGATTCAACTACATGCGTGAACATGTGCCAAGTCGATTCACTCAATTCATTCAAAGGAGGATACCATCCCATCATATCACATCATAATCATTCTAATAGCATGTTGGAACGCAAGGTAAACCATTATAACTCATAGCTAATCAAGCATGGCACAAGCAACTATAATCTCTAAATGTCATTGCAAATATGTTTACTTCATAATAGCTGACTCAGGAACGATGAACTCATCATATTTACAAAAACAAGAGAGGTCGAGTTCATACCAGCTTTTCTCATCCCAATAAGTCCATCATATATCGTCATTATTGCATTTCACTTGCACGACCGAATGATGTGTATAATAATAAGAGTGCACGTGCATTGGACTAAGCTGGAATCTGCAAGCATTCAACTCAAGAGAGAAGACAGAGTAATATGGGCTCTAAGTTAAATAGACAATCATGCATATAAGAGCCACTAAGCATTTTCAATATGGTCTTCTCGACCCCCAAAGGAAAGAAAATAAAATAAAACTATTTACACGGGAAAGCTCCCAACAAGTAAGAAGAAGAACTAGAAATCTTTTTGGATTTTCATTTTAATTCTACTACCAGCACAGAATTTAAACTAACTATTTTTTTTGGTTTTTCTTAAGGTTTATCAAACACACAAGAAGAAAACTAGAAAAAGAAATTTAAACTAGCATGGATAATACAATGAAAGAGTATGAGCACCGACGACTAGTGTGTGAACATGAATGTAAAGTCGGTGAGAAATACGTACTCCCCCAAGCTTAGGCTTTTGGCGTAAGTTGGTTTAATATCAATGACCGCCTGGCTGATATCCATAAGTGAAACTGGGGTAGTACTGAGATGCAGAGGCGACCGCCTCCTAAGCAGTAGCATGTTGGCGAGTTGCCTCCATTCCCCTCTCATATTCAGTTGATTCTTCCCTGGTGACAACATATCTTCCTTTTGCCTGATAATCAAAAAGGTGGGGAGCAGGAAGAGTAATAGGGACGACGTTGCGTCTGTCATAGATTAGTCGATAATGGAGGAATTGTTCATTCCTATAAATAAAATGATGATCAAACATAGCTTCTTTATCCAAATAAACAAGAGGTACAATCATATCCCCCTCTCGTGGAACTATATTAAGAAAATGAACCACACGGGTTGCATAAATTCCTCCAAAGAAATCTCCCCTTCTACTATTATTCTGCAACCTACGTGCAACTATTGCCCCCAAGTTATAACCTTTATAACCTGACACAACACTCTTGAGGACACAAAGATCAGGGGCACACATGTGACATACCTCGTCCTTACCATTAATGCATCTACCAATAAAGAGAGAAAAGTAATGTATAGCAGGAATATGAATGCTCCCTATGGTAGCTTGTGCTATGTCCCTAGATTCTCCCACAGTAATACTAGCAAGAAAATCTCTAAATTCAGATTTGCGAGGATCATTGATATTACCCCACTGAGGGAGTTTGCAAGCAGTTGTGAAATCCTCTAAATACATGGTATAAGATGTATCATAAATATCAAACATGACACTATGAGAATTACGCGTAGAAATATATTTGAACCTCCGCACAAAGGAATTGGTTAATTGATAATATTGAGGACACTTATCTTGTACGAAGTCCACCAGCTCGGCATTACGCACATACACGTCAAATTCTTCCTTGAAGCCTGCTTCGACCATAAAATCATCGAATGGCCACTCACAAGCCCGTACATTTGCGTCCCTTGGCAAATTAACATCTTGTTCACGTATAGCAATCCTTGGCCCTTTCTTTGCCGAGGAACCTCCTTGGTACATTCTTCTAAGCATAATTCTTTTTCTGAAAATTTCTGAAATTTTAGTAACTTCAAAATAAAAGTGAATAAAACTAAACAAGATTGATAGCAACTACTCCTACAAGTGCCTAGAGCCTATATCATGCATTGGAATTGCTTGGGACCTCAAAACTTTAACATGCAGGCTCAAGAACATGGTCACCTATGCAGCAAAAATTTGCAATGAATAAAGCACTAGAACAAAAACTAATTGGACCAATGGAGGAGTCATATACCAAGCAACAATCTCCCAAAGCAGTTTTGTGAATGGAGCTTTGAGCTAAGAGATCGAAAACCGCAGGAAAACGAGCTAGAACTCGTGCTTGAGCTGGATGGGGATTTTTTTGGGTAGAAGATGAAGTGTGTGGGTGCTGGCATAAGTGGAGGGGAGCCACCAGGGGCCCACGAGACAGGGGGCACGCCCTATAGGGGGCGAGCCCTCCACTCTCATGGCCTGGTGCTTGCCCCTCCTGCAGTGATTTCAGTGCCTAAAATCCTCAAATATTCCAGAAAAAATCATACTAAATTTGCAGGGCATTTGGAGCACTTTTATTTTCAGACTATTTTTTTAATGCACGGATAATTCAGAACACAGATGGATAATACTATTTTTGATTTATTTAATCTAAATAATAGAAAGTAAAAGGAGGGTACAGAAGGTTGTGCCTTCTAGTTTCATCCATCTCGTGATCATCAAAATGAATCCACTAACAAGGTTGATCAAGTCTTGTTAACAAACTCATTCCGAATAACACGAGACCGGAGAAATTTCGAATAACACTAAGTTACCTCAACGGGGATATGAAAATCCCCAACAATAAGAATATCATACTTTTTCTTGACTGTAGGGAGAGGAAATTCAAAACCTCCAAAAATGATAGTTGGAACTTTTTCAATAGAATTGATGCTATGAACTTGAGATTGTTTCCTCGGAAAGTGTACCGTATGCTCATTACCATTAACATGAAAAGTGACATTGCCTTTGTTGCAATCAATAACAGCGCCTGCAGTATTAAGGAAAGGTCTACCAAGGATAATAGACATACTATCGTCCTCGGGAATATCAAGAATAACAAAGTCCGTTAAGATAGTGACATTTGCAACCACAACTTGCACATCCTCACAAACACCAACAGGTATAGCAGTTGATTTATCAGCCATTTGCAAAGATATTTCAGTAGGTGTCAACTTATTCAATTCAAGTCTACGATATAAAGAGAGAGGCATAACACTAACACCGGCTCCAAGATCACATAAAGTAGTTCTAACATAATTTCTTTTAATGGAGCATGGTATAGTTGGAACACCCGGATCTCCAAGTTTCTTTGGTGTTCAACCCTTAAAAGTGTAATTGGCAAGCATGGTGGAAATTTCAGCTTCCGGTATCTTTCTTTTATTTGTAATGATATCCTTAATATACTTAGCATAAGGATTTACTTTAAGCATATCAGTTAAGCGCATACGTAAGAAAATAGGTCTAATCATTTCAGCAAAGCACTCAAAATCCTCATCATTCTTTGACTTGGATGCTTTAGGAGGAAAGGGCATGGGTTTCTGAACCCATGGTTCTCTTTCTTTTCCGTGCTTCCTAGCAACAAAATCTCTCTTATCATAACATTGATTCTTTGATTGTGGGTTATCAAGATCAACAGCAGGTTCAATCTCTACATCATTGTCTTTGCTAGGTTGAGCATCAACATGAACATTATCATTAACATTATCACTAGGTTCATGTTCATCACCTGATTGTGTTTCAGCATCAGAAATAGAAATATCATTGGGATTCTCAGGTGTGTCTGCAGTAGGTTCACTAGAAGCATGCAACGTTCTACCGTTTTTCTTTTTCTTCTTTTTAGAAGAACTAGGTGCCTGTAAATTATTTCTCTAAGAATCTTGCTCGATTCTCTTAGGGTGGCCTTTAGGATACAAAGGTTCCTGAGTCATTCTACCAGTTCAAGTAGCCACTCTAACAGCAAAGTCATTTTTATTATTCAATTCATCAAGCAAATCATTTTGAGCTTTGAGTACTTGCTCAGCTTGAGTAGCAACCATAGAAGCATATTTGCTAACGCGGTGAAGTTCATCTTTAACTCTAGCCAGATTATCACCTACGCGTCCTATCTCGAAGGCATTATTCTTTAACTCTCTACCAACATAAGCATTAAAACTTTCTTGTCTAGCCATAAAGTCATCAAATTCATCTAAGCATGGGCTATGAAATTTAGTAGAGGGTATTTCAACTTTATCATATCTATAGAGAGAATTTACCTTTACTACCTGTCTCGGGTTATCAAGACAATGTGGTTCTTCAGGCGGTATATTATGACCATGTATTTCTTCAATAGGTGGTAAATTCTTAACATCTTCAGCTTTAATACCTTTTTCTTTCATTGATTTCTTGCCCTCTTGCATATCTTCAGGACTGAGAAATAAAACACCTCTCTTCTTCGGAGTGGGTTTAGGAATAGGCTCAGGAGTTGGCTCAATTGGTTCGGGAATTACTTCAGGAACTGGCTCAGGAAGTGTCCAATTATTTCATTAGTCAACATATTATTCAATAATATTTCAGCTTCGTCGACTGTTCTTTTGCTGAAAACACAACCAGCACAACTATCCAAGTAGTCCTTGGAAGCATCGGTTAGTCCATTATAAAAGATATCAAGTATTTCATTTTTCTTAAGAGGATGATCGGGCAAAGCATTAGGTAACCGGAGAAGCCTCCCCCAAGCTTGTGGGAGACTCTCTTCTTTGATTTGCACAAAATTATATATTTCCCGCAAGGCAGCTTGTTTCTTATGAGCAGGGAAATATTTAGCAGAGAAGTAATAAATCATATCCTAGGCACTACGCACACAACCAGGAGCAAGAGAATTATACCAACTCTTAGAATCACCTTTAATGAGAACAGAAATATCTTAAGGATATATAAATAGCGAGACTTCTCATCATGAGTGAACAGGGTGGCTATATCATTCAACTTGGTAAGATGTGCCACAACAGTTTCAGATTCAAGGCCATAAAAAGGATCAGATTCAACTAAAGTAATAATATCAGGATCAACAGAGAATTCATAATCCTTATCAGTAACACAGATAGGTGAAGTAGCAAAAGCAGGATCGGGTTTCATTCTAGCATTAAGAGACTGCTGCTTCCATTTAGCTAATAATTTCTTAAGATCATTTCTATCATTGCAAGCAAGAATTTCCATAGCAGCTGCTTCGTTCATAACATAATCCTTAGGAACAACAGGTAATACATAATCATTCGGGGAACGTTCATCATCACTATCATCAATAATAGGTTCTTCAATATTTTCATTCCCCCTAACTCTAGCAAGTTGTTCATCTAGAAATTCACCTAATGGCAAAGTAGTATCACGCACAGAAGTAGTTTCATCATGCATAGCAGAAGTGGCATCATCAATAACATGTGACATATTAGAATTCATAGCAGTAGCAGGTTTAGGTGTCGCAAGCCTACTAATAACGGAAGGAGAATCTAGTGCAGAGCTAAATGGCAGTTCCTTACCTCCCCTCGTAGTTGAGGGCAAAATCTTGGTCTTAGCGTCTTTCAAGTTCTTCATAGTGATCAACATATATAAATCCCAAGTGACTCAGGGAATAGAGCTATGCTCCCCGGCAACGGTGCCAGAAATTAGTCTTGATAACCCACAAGTGTAGGGGATCGCAACAACTTTTGAGGGTAAAGTATTCAACCCAAATTTATTGATTCGACACAAGGGGAGCCAAAGAATATTCTTGAGTATTAGCAGTTGAGTTGTCAATTCAACCACACCTGGATAACTTAGTATCTGCAGCAAAGTATTTAGTAGCAAAAGTGGTATGATAATAAAGGTAATGGTAGCAAAAGTAAAGATAGATGTTTTTGGGTTTTTTTTGTAGTTGTAACAGTAGCAAGGGAAAAGTAAATAAGCGAAGAACAATATGTGAAAAGCTCGTAGGCAATGGATCAGTGATGGATAATTATGCCGGATGCGATTCCTCATGCAATAGTTATAACATAGGGTGATATAGAACTAGCTCCAATTCATCAATGTAACGTAGGCATGTATTCCGTAAATAGTCATACGTGCTTATGGAAAAGAACTTGTATGACGTCTTTTGTCCTACCCTCCCGTTGCAGCGGGGTCCTTACGGAAACTAAGGGATATTAAGGCCTCCTTTTAGTAGAGAACCGGAACAAAGCATTAGCACATAGTGAATACATGAACTCCTCAAACTACGGTCATCACCGAGAAGTACCCCGATTATTGTCACTTCGGGGTTGTCGGATCATAACACATACTAGGTGACTATAGAATTGCAAGATAGGATCAAGAACACACATATATTCATGAAAACATAATAGGTTCAGATCTGAAATCATGGCACTCGGGCCCTAGTGACAAGCATTAAGCATGGCAAAGTCATAGCAACATAAATCTCAGAACATAGTGGATACTAGGGATCAAACCCTAACAAAACTAACTTGATTACATGGTAAATCTCATCCAACCCGTCACCGTCCAGCAAGCCTACGATGGAATTACTCACACACGGCGGTGAGCATCATGAAATTTGTGATGGAGGTTGGTTGATGATGACGACGGCGATGAATCCCCCTCTCCGGAGCCCCGAACGGACTCCAGATCAGCCCTCCCGAGAGAGATTAGGGCTTGGCGGCGGCTCCATGTCGTAAAACGCGATGAAACTTTCTCCCTGATTTTTTTCTCCCCGAGACGGAATATATGGAGTTGGAGTTGAGGTCGGAGGAGGTCCAGGGGGCCCACGAGATAGGAGGCCGTGCCCTAGGGGGGGGGGCGCCCCCCTGTCTCATGGACAGTTTGTTGGCCCCCTGGCATTAATTCTTTCGCCAAAAATTCTTATTAATTCCAAAAAGTGCCTCCGTGGATTTCCAGGACATTCCGAGAACTTTTCTTTTCTACACATAAAACAACATCATGGTAGTTCTGCTGAAAATAGCGTCAATCCGGGTTAGTTTCATTGAAATCATGCAAGTTAGAGTCCAAGACAAGGGCAAAAGTGTTTGGAAAAGTAGATACGTTGGAGACATATTAGTCAATAGTCACCTACTATGTGTTATGATCCGATAACCCTGAAGTGACAATAATCGGGACCACTCCCGGTGATGACCGTAGATTAAGGAGTTCATGTATTCATCAAGTGTTAATACGTTGGTCCGGTACTCCATTAAAAGGAGGCCTTAATATCCCTTAGTTTCCAATAGGACCCCGCTGCCACGGGAGGGTAGGACAAAAGATGTCATGCAAGTTCTTTTCCATAAGCATGTATGACTATATTCAGAATACATGCCTAAATTACATTGATGAACTGGATCTAGTTCTATGTCACCCTATGTTATAAATGTTGCATGAGGAATCACATCTGACATAATTATCCATCATTGATCCATTGCCTACGAGCTTTTCACATATTGATCTTTGCTTAGTTACTTTACCATTGCCACTGTTACGATTACTACAAAACTGCTACTGTTACTTTTGCCACTGTTACCGTTACTTCCATATTACTTGCTACTAAATACTTTGCTGCAGATATTAAGTCTTTCATGTGTGGTTGAATTGACAACTCAATTGCTAATACTTGAGAATATTCTTTGGCTCCCCTTGTGTCGAATCAATAAATTTGGATTGAATACTCTACCCTCGAAAACTGTTGCGATCCCCTATACTTGTGGGTTATCAATGGCACTCTCGCCTTCTTCAGCAGGCCTTTCGCTCTGCGCCATCTTAAGCTCGTGGCATATGAGCGGGAGATCATTTGCTTCGTGCAGGCGGTGTGCCATTGGCGGCCCTATCTGTGGGGTCGGTCTTTCCAAATTCGCACGGATCACTACAGCCTCAAGTTCTTGCTGGACCAGAGGCTCTCGACCGTGCTGCAGCACCAGTGGATCAGCAAGCTCTTCGCCTTCGACTTCCCCGTCGAGTATTGCCCGGGTCATCTTAACACCGTGGCCGACGCCTTGTCTCGCCGAGACGCCGACCACGACACCACCGTCGCCAACTCTGAGGGGGCGACGCTCTGCATCCGCTCCGGGCCGACCTTCGGCCTCTTCACCGACATTCGTCGGGCGACGGTAATAGCGGCCGACGCACTTCTTCTTCAGCAGCAGCTGGCTGCGGGCATGCTGGAGGAGCCTTCGCGCTTCACCGACGGCCTGCTCCTCCATGCGCGTCGGGTCTTCATGCCGGCGCATGACAATCTCCGTCACCAGGTGTTGCTGCTGACCCACTCGGCGGGCCATGAGGGTGTGCAGAAAACTCTCCGTCGTCTCCGCGGCGGCTCCTACATCCCTGGTAATCGGGCCCTGGTCCGTGACTGGGTTCGGTCTTGTGTGGCGTGTCAGCGCAACAAGACAGAGACACTATGGCTTACTGGTCTGCTCCAACCCTTGGAGGTGTCGTCTCAGGTCTGGGCAGATATCTCCATGGACTTCATCGAGGGCCTCCCCAAGGTGGGCGGCAAATTGGTCCTTCTCACGGTGGTTGACCGCTTCTCCAAATATGCTCGCTTCATTGCGCTCGGTCATCCCTATACTGCTGTCTCCGTGGCTCGCGCCTTCTTTGACGGTATTGTTCGTCTCCACGGGTTTCCCTCTTCGATCGTCAGTGATCGGGACCCGGTGTTCACCAGACGTGTCTGGCGTGATCTCTTCCGGTTGGCGGGCGTGAAACTCCACCTGAGCATAGCCTTCCATCCTCAGACGTACGGCCAGTCCGAGGTTGTCAACAAGGTGATTGCCATGTATTTGCATTGTGTAACAGGTGATCGTCCTCGCACTTGGGTGGAATGGCTCTCATGGGCGGAGTACTGCTACAACACCTCCTATCACTTCGCCCTATGCGCCACTCCTTTTGAGGTGGTCTATGGCCGGCCGCCACCGCCCATCATTCCAATTGATCCGACGACGGCTCGGATGGAGGTGGCCGGTGAGCTTATGCAGCGCCGTGACAACATGTTGGCCGAAGTTCGGCAACGCCTCCTTCAGGCCCAGCAGCTGGCCAAGCACTACTACAATGACCACCATCACGAGGCGCAGTTTGCGGTGGGTGATTGGGTGTGGCTACGTCTTCTTCATCGCTCTACGCAGTCACTGGACCCACGCGCGAAGCGCAAGCTGGGCCCTCGTTATGCCGGGCCCTTTGCTGTCTTGGAGCGCATTGGGAAGGTGGCTTACCGCCTTCAGCTTCCTACCGGAGCATGCATTCATGACGTCTTTCATGTGGGGCTGTTGCAGCCTTACCGTGGGTAGCCACCTGCGGCCCCTCCCGCGCTCCCTCCAACCTTTGACGGACGCATACTTCCGGGACCAAAGAAGGTGTTGCAGGCCCAGCTCCGTCGTGGGGTGTGGTACGTGATGATTCAATGGAGTGGACTTCCGGCGGAGGAGGTCTCTTGGGAGCAGCGTGACGAGTTCCGCCAACACTACCCAGACATTCAGCTCGAGGACGAGCTATTTGCGCAGGTGGGGAGAGATGTTATGACCGGGCAAACTTATGGCCGTAGGAGGCCCACCGGGAAGGTTTAGTTAGGGGCCTGGCCCACAAGTTATCTTATTTTTTAGCATTGTGTTTATATATACTAGTTGTAAGACTATTTTTGAGATTAAGCAATAACAAGAATTCTATTGCCCGGCTCCCAGAGGAGCCAGACCCTAACCCTAGCTGCCACCCTCTCTTAGTCGCCACCTCCCTCCTTCCATCTCGCGATGGCGCCTGCGCGCCGGCCGCCACGCCCTCGCCCTCGTCAGCCTCCGGTCTTCCCCTACAACCTAAGGAGCAGGACCGGTAGGACCCTGGGTTCTACCACCATGCAACCATTGTGACAATCTTGGCCTCCTGGATATGTCATTTTTGCTTCAAAGGATATTCCCTTTCTCCTTCAAACAACTATTTATTTTTCATTTATACCCCTTTTACTCTGTAATTTCTTGATTAGGGGATAAGAGAGGGGTGCATTATTTGCACAAGTATCCGGGATACACTAGAATTTGCACAAGTTCTTGCAATTATTGTTACAGGAGTTTTTCTTTTGTGTGATAAAGAGTTGAGACAATCAAGGTTTTGAGAAAGGCATTGCATTGCCTTGTACTTGACAATCAAGCTTTCTCTTTAAGTTTTCGGTTTCAATTCATAAAATGATAATTCAACTATGTACTTATTTTTGGGAAAAGGCTTCTCCTCAACTGACTAATCGTTCACGCGCGTGGACCACCTCGGTGAGACCGTGAGCGTCCGATCGGTGCTTGATCTTGCGGTGCACAACACCCTACCCAGCACACGTGTTTGCAACTTGGCGATGTTGCAAATAGCCGAGCGCAACATAGGACGTGTTGCGGACCGACTAGTCGAGTGCCACACATCCCATGAATGTAGTCACATACGCAACCTTATCTCCTCGAGCCATCGTATTCCTCTCGATGCATCCCCCTTTCCCCCAAATTTATTTTTTCCGAAAAAAATTATCTTCCCGAGCCATTGTCTTGCTCTTGACACATCCCCCTTTCCCCTAAATTTATTTTTCCTTGCAGGTCACATCCATCCAATTCCTCTCCAAGTTGTCGTCATGCGCAATGCTTCTGAGGATGTTGCCACTGTTGCATAGCATCTCCTTGGAGCCACGCGCCATCACCATGAGTTTTGCACAAAGGCGCTATGTCACACCCAATATGCGATCCTATCCGAGAGGAACTCGAAGGTCCCACCAAGGATAGATCCGCATATTGAAACGCTTTTGCAAGGTGGATATCATTACATTGTACCATTACATAATTGTTGTGGATACATACAAAAGGCATACAATGCCACATGAATTGTGACGCCCGGGTACTTAAGCTACAGTGAACCTCTACTAACGATGCCACGTCACCTCGATTACCATGGCTAATCTCGTGTCAGATCGAAATCCAGTTCAAATTTCAAATTTAGAATAAAGGCAATTTTCAAATATTAAAACAAAAATGTTCAGGGTGAGCCAAACAATGCATAAGTAAATATGGCGGAGGAACTACACTTTTATAAAATGTTAAAATGAACTAAACTAATTAAAACAGTAGCTAAAACCATTAATTAAATGCCTTTCGTATTTTGTAGAATATTAAACTATATTATTTTGGGATGAAACATTTTTGTGGTTGTGCCATAATTTGTAACAACAATTTAGGTGCCACTTTGGTATTTTATTGAAACTAAAATAAATTGGAAGTTAAAAGAAAAGAAAATAAATAAAAGAAAGGAAAACAAAAAAAA
>NC_041387.1:76676308-76677109 GCF_002162155.2 Triticum dicoccoides
CACCCCACTCCCCATATCCTCCCCGTCGGCCGAAACCCTAGGGCAACCACTCCCACTCCCCCCCACGACGCCACTCCCTCTCCCCTCCCGATCCAATCGGGATCGAGGAAAAAACTCCCCCACCTCGATCCAATCTGGATCGGGACGAGACCCCCGCTCCCCTCGCTCCTTCCCCTCCTCTGCCCGATTGGATTGGGGCACGGCGCCCCGTCCCCATCTCCCTGTCGCGTCGACCACGCCCCACGGCGCCCCAACGCCGGTGCCACCGCAACGGCGCCGCCCGATCATCGACACCCGGAACGCCCCGCAGCCTCGACGCCGCGCCCCTGCCTCGGGTCGGCATCCACCCGTCGCCTCGCCGGCGCCGCCCGTCATCACCGCCACCTCGTCGCGCGTCCCCATCCTCCTCCTCGCCGGACCACCTCACCGGAGCACGCGCCGCCTCGCCGGACTCCCCCACCGGTCTGCTCCCACGCCGACGACGTCCCCGTCCTCCCCCACGAGTCCCGCTGCCCCGTCCCTACTCCTCGATGTGAGCACGCGCCCCACTCCTCTCTCTCCCTCGCCCGCAACCGCGCGAGCCCCGCCGTGGCCGCGCCTTGGCCGTCCCCTGCCGTTGCTCTCCCTTCGCCCCTGGCTTCTCCTCTCGCACCTGCGCGCACCCCGCAGCCCACCTCACGCGGCGGCCTGTGCGCCCCCGCCCGCGCCAAGCGCCGCTGCTGGCCGCGCCGTTCGCACCCAGCTGCGCCGACCCGCATCGGCCCCGCGGCCACCCTGCCGGCCACCACGCCACCGCCCTGG
>NC_041387.1:76677466-76725798 GCF_002162155.2 Triticum dicoccoides
CCGACCCGCATCTGCCCCGCGGCCACCCTGCCGGCCACCACGCCACCGCCCTGGCCGGCGCCCCACCGCAGCCCCGGTGGCCTCGCCCCGCTGCAATCCCTGCGGGCGAGCACTCGCCCAGTCGGGCGCCAACGCCCGCACCCAGCGCCCAACGCCCGCCCGATAGCGCCCAAACCCGCTAGGCCTTTGGCCCACTGACAAAGGGGCCCCAGCCCCAGAAACGTTTAAAAAAAAGGGAGTTTAAATAAATAAATAAATAATAATAATAAAAACAAAAATAATTAATTAATTAATAATAATTAAATTAATTAATTAAGGAATTAATTAAGTTAATTAATCTTGATTAGATTAACCTAATTACTAGTTAACTTAATTACCCTTGATTAGGCTAACTGTCAATGACATGCGGGACCCACATGTCAGTTGACCCAGTCAATGCCCTGTTGACTGCTGACGTCATCATGACGTCAGCATGCACTATTCTGGATAATGTTGAATTAAATAAATTAAATAAATTCTAAAAATGATTTAAAACTTTAGAAAATCATATCTTTTAATCCGTAACTCGGATTAAAATATTTTCAACATGAAAGTTGCTCAGAACGACGAGACGATTCCGGATACGCAGCCCGTTCGTCCACCACACACCCCTAACATATCAAACTCGCAACTTTCCCCCTCCGGTTCCTCTGCCCGAAAACGCGAAACTCCGGGAATACTTTCCCGGATGTTTCCCCCCTTCGTCGGTATCACTTACTACCGCGTTAGGGCACACCGAACACCGCGTATTGCCTTGTTATATTTTGTGATGCTTTGTTTGCTCTGTATTCATTATTTCTTCCCCCTCTTCTCTCCGGTAGACTACGAGACCGACGCCCTTGCTGCCCAGTTCGACTACGGAGTTGACGACCCCTCTCTCTTGCCAGAGCAACCAGGCAAGCCCCCCCCCCTTGATCACCAGATATCGCCTATTCTACTCTATACTGCTTGCATTAGAGTAGTGTAGCATGTTACTGCTTTCGTTAATCCTATTCTGATGCATAGCCTGACATTGTCGCTACACCTGTTGATACCTTACCTGCAATCCTAAATGCTTAGTATAGGATGCTAGTTTATCATCATTGGCCCTACATTCTTGTCAGTCTGCCTTGCTATACTATTGGGTCGTGATCACTTGGGAGGTGATCACGGGTATATACTATACATACATACATACTATACAGATGGTGACTAAAGTCGGGTCAGCTCATTGAGTACCCGCAAGTGATTCTGACGAGGGGGCTGAAAGGACAGGTGGCTCCATCCCGGTAGAGGTGGGCCTGGGTTCCCGACGGCCCTCGACTGTTACTTTGTGGCGGAGCGACAGGGCAGGTTGGGACCACCTAGGAGACAGGTGGGCCTGGCCTTGTTCGGCATTCGCGGATACTTAACACGCTTAACGAGATCTTGGTATTTGATCTGAGTCTGGCTACGAGCCTATACGCACTAACCATCTACGTGGGAGTAGTTATGGGTATCCCGACGTCGTGGTATCAGCCGAAGCACTTCAGACGTCAGCGACGGAGCGGCGCGCGCCGAATTGGACTGGAACGCCACTAGGCTAGGTCTGCTTTCGGCCGCGTACGCAACGTGCAGGTGTGCTATGGGCGATGGGCCCAGACCCCTGTGCGCTTAGGTTTAGACCGGCGTGCTGGCCTCTCTGTTTTGCCTAGGTGGGGCTGCGACGTGTTGATCTTTCGCGGCCGGGCATGACCCAGGAAAGTGTGTCCGGCCAAATGGGATCAAGCGTGTTGGGTTATGTGGTGCACCCCTGCAGGGAAGTTAATCTATTCGAATAGCCGTGATCTTCGGTAACAGGACGACTTGGAGTTGTACCTTGACCTTATGACAACTAGAACCGGATACTTAATAAAACACACCCTTCCAAGTGCCAGATATAACCGGTGGTCGCTCTTCCTCAGGGATATGAGGAGGGGATCGCCGGGTAGGATTATGCTATGAGATGCTATTTGGAGATGTTACTTGGAGATGCTACTTGGAGGACTTCAATCTACTCTCTTCTACATGCTGCAAGACGGAGGCTGCCAGAAGCGTAGTCTTCGACAGGATTAGCTATCCCCCTCTTATTCTGGCATTCTGCAGTTCAGTCCACTGATATGGCCTCCTTACACATATACCCATGCATATGTAGTGTAGCTCCTTGCTTGCGAGTACTTTGGATGAGTACTCACGGTTGCTTTTCTCCCTCTTTTCCCCCTTTCCCTTCTACCTGGTTGTCGCAACCAGATGCTGGAGTCCAGGAGCCAGACGCCACCGTCGACGACGACCCCTACTACACCGGAGGTGCCCCTACTACGTGCAGCCCGCTGACGACGACCAGGAGTAGTTAGGAGGATCCCAGGCAGGAGGCCTGCGCCTCTTTCGATCTGTATGTCAGTTTGTGCTAGCCTTCTTAAGGCAAACTTGTTTAACTTATGTCTGTACTTAGATATTGTTGCTTCCGCTGACTCGTCTATGATCGAGCACTTGTATTCGAGCCCTCGAGGCCCCTGGCTTGTATTATGATGCTTGTATGACTTATTTTATTTGTAGAGTTGTGTTGTGATATCTTCCCGTGAGTCCCTGATCTTGATCGTACACATTTGCGTGCATGATTAGTGTACGATTGAATCGGGGGCGTCACATGAATACAACAAACTCATACATAAGAGCATCATCCGACTATGGATGAAACACAAACAGAAACTCAAACGACATCCACCCGGCTAGCCCAGGCTGCCGACCTAGAACCTATTCCCTGATCGAAGAAGCAGAAGAAGAACTCCAAAACAAGTAAACATCACTCTCACATCATGATCATCGCATTACCTGTACCTGCAACTGTTGTTGCAGTAATATGTGATCCACGAGGACTCTGCAATCCCATTACCATGGGTACCAAGACTAGCAAAGCTTAAAGGGTATGGAATGGATAAGTGGTGAGGTTGCAGCAGTGACTAAGCATGATATGGTGGCTAACTTACGAATACAAGAACAAGATGAGAAGCTACGCAAACGGTCGCAAACTAGTAAAGACCAAGAAGTGATCCTGAACTACTTACGTTCAAACATAACCCCACTGTGTTCTCTTCTCGACCCACTCGAAAAGAGACCGTCACAGTTCCACACGCGGTTGGGTATTTTAATTCGAATCTGGTGTCAAGTTCTCTGCAACCGGATATTAACAAATTCCCATCTGCCACATAACCGCGGGCACAGCTCTCGAAAGTTTAAACCCGGCAGGGGTGTCCCAACTTAGCCCATTATAAGCTCCCGATCCGCGGAGGCAATCCTCCATCATGGGACATCCGATCAGATTCGGGGTCCCGGTGCACAAGACATTTCGACAATGCTAAAACAAAACTAGCAAGACCGCTCGAATGTGCCAACAAATCCTGATAGGAGCTGCACGTATCTCGTTCTCAGGGCACACCGGATTGTCCAAACTTCCAGTAGGCCAAATCCAGAGTTGCCCCTGGCGGTCACCGGCGATTGATGGGTTTGGACCAACACTCAGAGGAGCACTGGCCCGGGGGGTTGATTAAAAATACTAGGGGTTCGGAGAAAATCCCCTATTTAAGTTTTAGTTGTTATTAGGCAAATGGTAAAACCAAGGTTGGGCCTTGCTGGAAGAGTTTTATTCAAAGCAAACTGTCAAGAGGGTCCCATACCCCTCATCGTGTTAGGGATGCAAAATCAAGGAACATAACACCAGTATGACAGAAACTAGGGCACCAAGAGTGGAACAAAGCACCAGGCATAAGGCTGAGCCTTCCACCCTTTACCAAGTATGTAGATGCATTAATTAAATAAGAGATATTGTGATATCCCGAAATATCCATGTTCCAACATGGAACAACCTGCAACTACACCTGCAACTAGCAACACTATAAGAGGGGCTGAGCAAAGTGGTAACATAGCCATACAACAGTTTGCTAGGAAGGGTGAAAAAGGTTAGAGGTTGTCATGGCAATTTGGGAGGCTCGATAAAAAAGTGGTAGGTAGCATGACATAGCGATAGCATCAAGACAACTAGCATAGCAATGATAGTAGTGAGATCTGGGTGACGGCCATCTTGCCTAAAATCACGCTAGGAAGAAGATCGAGTCCATGAAGAAGATGAACGGGCGTAGACAAACCAAGCGTAGACGAACGAATCCTCACGATCTCAACGAAACAGGAACTATCGAGAAGAAGCACAACCGGAAAGAAGCAAACAACATGGTAAACACACAACACATAAACATGGCATGATGCACATCCAAGTATGATGCATTACAAGGCTACATGATGCTACTCATGGCAAGGGATGAAGCATAATAAAACTACCTATCTAGGCAAGTTCAAATGGGGCCGGAACAACGAACAACAAAACCCAAAAATCCCCATATGCATATTTCAAAAATTGGTACTGTTCTGCCCTAAACCATATTTTGATGTTGTTAAACAGCAAAAGTAAATGCATCAAGTTAATCTATGCATTTTTCTACCCCAAATACATATAAATTTTATTAAACTCAAAGCTACCGTTATTAAGTTATGAAATAAATCATTCTAGCATGTCATTTGTGCAAACTAAATGCAAACAACAATTTAAACATTTTAAACATGAATGAGAGTTGCAAGTTATTAAACTAGATGAAGTTCTAAGCATTTGACATATAAAGTTTGTTTAATTTGGGTGCATGCATATTTAGTTATTAACAATACAAAACAGGGGCATTTCCTGAAATTATGCAAAAGAAAATAAAACAACAGGGGAACACGTAATGAGCCAGCCACTGTCATTGACGAGGGGGCCCGGGGTGCTGAGGTGGCAGGAGTGTGGGTGTGGACGGGAGTGTGTGTGGGCAGAGAGAATGACGAGTGGGGTCTACTATCATAGAGGCAACAGAGGCAAAAATTGGGGGTTCTAAATATGCTCTAGACGGGATTCGAACCCGGGTCTCCCAGGTAGAACTCTGTGACCCGATCCACCGCGCCATTGCTACTGTTGTTGTAGGGATGGGGCCACGGCTCCTTTTGGACTAGACTCACGGCGGACGGGGCTTCTTCTCCTCTGCAACAAAGAAGACCTGCACCGGCAGGCAACGGTGAAACGGCGGGGTTCAGGAGGCGGCGGCGGGCAACCGGATAGGCTACTGCGAGGCTCGGCCACTAGGGGGGTGCAGCGGCGCTCGAGCTTGAGCGTTGCTCGGCTCGGGGCCATGGCATGGCGCGGCAAGGCAGGGAAGAAACCTCACACAAGGTGAGGCAAAGTAGGAAGCGTGGGCGAGGACCTGGGGGTGTGCGTGCGAGCGATGTGGTGCATGGAACAAGGAGACGCGGGCATCACGTTGGAGGCACGGCAAGGCGGATGCTTGCGAGGAGAGCTGGGTACGCGCGCGGGCATGCGCATGTGCAGGAACTGCAGAAGCTTGTGACCATGGCCACGAAACACGGCCAGACATGGGGTTGCGCTACTAGGTGAAGCGGCAGCGCGGGCGTGGGATGCCAGCTGCGCGTGTTGTGGATGTGTGGGTGTGCGCGGGAGAGGCGTGCATGAGTGCTGCGACCGGGTGGGAACAAGGGCGAAGACCCCGTGGTCAGAGCACCCACTCTGGCCGTGGATGAAAAAGATGTTGGAGAACGTAGTAATTTCTAAAAATTTCCTACGCACACGCAAGATCATGGTGATGCATAGCAACGAGAAGGGAGAGTGTTGTCTACGTGCCCCCATAGACCGAAAGTGGAAGCGTTAGCACAACGCGGTTGATGTAGTCGTACGTCTTCATGATCTGACCGATCAAGTACCGAATGCACGGCACCTCCGAGTTCAGCACACGTTCAGCTCGATGACGACCCACAAACTCCGATCCAGCAGAGCTTTGCGGGAGAGTTCCGTCAGCACGACGGCGTGTTGACGGTGTTGATGATGCTACCGACGCAGGGCTTTGCCTAAGCACCGCTACGGTATTACCGAGGTGGAATCTGGTGGAGGGGGGCACCGCACACGGCTAAGAGATCAAGAGATCAATTATTGTGTCTACAGGTGCCCCCCTGCCCCCGTATATAAAGGATCAAGGGGAAGGGGGCGGCCGGCCAAGAGGAGGCGCGCCAGGGAGGAGTCCTACTCCCACCGGGAGTAGGACTCCCTCTTTTTCTAGTTGGAGTAGGAGGAGGAAAGGAAGGAAGAGAGGAGAGGAAGGAAAGGGGGGAAGCCCCTCCTCTTCTCCACTAGGGCCCATGAGGCCCAACAAACCCCCCGAGGGGTTCCGGTAACCCCCCGGTACTCCGGTATATGCCCGAAACCTTCCGAAACCATTCCGGTGTCCGAACATAGTCATCCAATATATCGATCTTTACGTCTCGACCATTTCGAGACTCCTCGTCATGTCCGTGATCATATCCGGGACTCCAAACTACCTTTCGGTACATCAAAACACAAAAACTCATAATACCGATCGTCACCAAACTATAAGCATGCGGACCCTACGGGTTCGAGAACTATGTAGACATGACCGAGACTCGTTTCCGGTCAATAACCAATAGCGGAACCTCGATGCTTATATATGTTCCCACATATTCTATGAAGATCTTTATCGGTCAAACCGCATAACTACATACATTGTTCCCTTTGTCATTGGTATGTTACTTGCCCGAGATTCGATCGTCATCTCAATACCTAGTTCAATCTCGTTACCGGCAAGTCTCTTTACTCGTTATGTAATGCTTTGCCCCGCAACTAACTCATTAGTCACATTTCTTGCAAGGCTTATAGGGATGCGCATTACCGAGAGGGCCTAGAGATACCTCTCCGACAATCGGAGTGACAAATCCTAATCTCGAAATAAGCCAACTCAACATGTACCTTCGGGGACACCTGTAGAGCTCCTTTATAATCACCCAGTTATGTTGTGACGTTTGGTAGCACACAAAGTGTTCCTCCAGTAAACGGGAGTTGCATAATCTCATAGTCGTAGGAACATGTATAAGTCATGAAGAAAGCAATAGCAATATATTAAACGATCTAGTGCTAAGCTAACGAAATGGGTCAAGTCAATCACATCATTCTCCTAATGATGTGATCATGTTAATCAAATGACAACTCATGTCTATGGCTAGGAAACATAACCATCTTTGATCAATGAGCTAGTCAAGTAGAGGCATACTAGTGACACTATGTTTGTCTATGTATTCACACATGTATTATGTTTCCAATTAATACAATTCTAGCATGAATAATAAACATTTTATCATGATATGAGGAAATAAATAAAAACTTTATGCCTCTAGGGCATATTTCCTTCAGTCTACCACTTGCACTAGAGTCAATAATCTAGATTACACAGTAATGATTCTAACACCCATGGAGTCTTGGTGTTGATCATGTTTTGCTCATGGAAGAGGCTTAGTCAACGGGTCTGCAACATTCAGATCTGTATATATCTTGAAATCTCTATGTATCCCACCTGGACTTGGTCCCGGATGGAATTGAAGCATCTCTTGATGTGCTTGGTTCTCTTGTGAAATCTGGATTCCTTTGCCAAGGCAATTGCACCAGTATTGTCACAAAAGATTTTCATTGGACCCGATGCACTAGGTATGAAACCTAGATCGGATATGAACTCCTTCATGCAGACTCCTTCATTTGCTGCTTCCGAAGCAGCTATGTACTCCGCTTCACATGTAGATCCCGCCACGACGCTTTGTTTAGAACTACACCAACTGACAGCTCCACCATTCAATATAAACACATATCCGGTTTGCGATTTAGAATCGTCCGGATCAGTGCCAAAGCTTGCATCGACGTAACCATTTACAACTAGCTCTTTGTCACCTCCATAAATGAGAAACATATCCTTAGTCCTTTTCAGGTATTTCAGGATATTCTTGACCGATGTCCAATGATCCACTCCTGGATTACTTTGGTACCTCCCTGCTAAGCTAATAGCTAGGCACACATCAGGTCTGCTACACAGCATTGCATACATGATAGAGCCTATGCCTTAAGCATAGGGAACATCTTTCATTTTCTCTGTATCTTCTGCAGTGGTCGGGCATTGAGTCTGACTCAACTTCACACCTTGTAATACAGGCAAGAACCCTTTCTTTGCTTGATCCATTTTGAACTTTTTGAAAACTTTATCAAGGTATGTGCTTTGTGAAAGTCCAATTAAGCGTCTTGATCTATCTCTATAGATCTTGATGTCCAATATATAGTCAGCTTCACTGAGGTCTTTCATTGAAAAAAAATTATTCAAGTATTCTTTTATGCTATCCAGAAATTCTATATCATTTCCAATCAACAATATGTCGTCTACATATAATATCAGAAATGCTACAGAGCTCCCACTCACTTTCTTGTAAATACAGGCTTCTCCAAAAGTCTGTATAAAACCATATGCTTTTATCACACTATCAAAACGTTTATTCCAACTCCGAGAGGCTTGCACTAGTCCATAAATGGATCGCTGAGTTTGCACACTTTGTTAGCACCTTTCGGTTCGACAAAACCTTCTGGTTGCATCATATACAACTCTTCTTCCATAAATCCATTCAGGAATGCAGTTTTTACATCCATTTGCCAAATTTCATAATCATAAAATGCGGCAATTGCTAACATGATTCGGACAGACTTAAGCATCGCTATGGGTGAGAAAGTCTCATCGTAGTCAACCCCTTGAACTTGTCGAAAACCTTTCGCAACAAGTCGAGCTTTGTAGACAGTAACATTACCATCAGCGTCAGTCTTCTTATTGAAGATCCATTTATTTTCGATGGCTTGCAGATCATCAGGCAAGTCAACCAAAGTCCACACTTTGTTCTCATACATGGATCCCATCTCAGATTTCATGGCCTCAAGCCATTTTGCAGAATCTGGGCTCATCATCGCTTCCTCATAGTTCGTAGGTTCGCCATGGTCAAGTAACATGACCTCCAGAATAGGATTACCGTACCACTCTTGTGCGGATCTTACTCTAGTTGACCTACCAGGTTCAGTAGTAACTTAATATGAAGTTTCATGATCAATATCATTAACTTCCTCACTAATTGGTGTAGACGTCACAGGAACCGGTTTCTATGATGAACTACTTTCCAATAAGGGAGTAGGTATAGTTACCTCATCGAGTTCTACTAACTTCCCACTCACTTCTTTCGAGAGAAACTCCTTCTCTAGAAAAGATCCAAATTTAGTAACAAAAGTCTTGCCTTCAGATCTGTGATAGAAGGTGTACCCAATAGTCTCCTTTGGGTATCCTATGAAGACACATTTCTCCGATTTGGGTTCAAGCTTATCAGGTTGAAGTTTTTCACATAAGCATCGCAGCCCCAAACTTTAAAAAATGACAACTTTGGTTTCTTGCCAAACCACAGTTCATAAGGCGTCGTCTCAACGGATTTTGATGGTGCCCTATTTAACGTGAATGCGTCGGTCTCTAAACCATAACCCCAAAACGATAGCGGTAAATCAATAAGAGACATCATAGATTGCACCATATCTCGTAAAGTACGATTATGACATTCGGACACACCATTACATTGTGGTGTTCTGGGTGGCGTGAGTTGCGAAACAATTCCGCATTGTTTCAAATGTAGACCAAACTCGTAACTCAAATATTCTCCTCCACGATCAGATCGCAGAAACTTTATTTCCTTGTTACGATGATTTTCAACTTCACTCTAAAATTCTTTGAACTTTTCAAATGTTTCAGACTTATGTTTCATTAAGTAGATATACCCATATCTGCTCAAAACATCAGTGAAGGTGAGAAAATAACGATACCCGCCGCGAGCCTCGATATTCATTGGACCACATACATCAGTATGTATGATTTCCAATAAATCTATTGCTCGCTCCATAGTACCGGAGAACGACGTTTTAGCCATCTTGCCCATGAGGCATGGTTCGCAAGTACCAAGTGATTCATATTCAAGTGATTCCAAAATTCCATCAATATGAGGTTTCTTCATGCGCTTTACGCCAATATGACCTAAACGGCAGTGCCACAAATAAGTTGTACTATCATTATCAACTCTTTTGGCTTCAACATTATGAATATGTGTATCACTACTATCAAGATTCAACAAAAATAGACCACTCTTCAAGGGTGCATGACCATAAAAGATATTACTCATATAAATAGAACAACCATTATTCTCTGATTTAAATGAATAACCGTCTCGCATCAAACAAGATCTAGATATAATGTTCATGCTTAACGCTGGCACCAAATAACAATTATTCAGGTCTAAAACTAATCCTGAAGGTAGATGTAGAGGTAGTGTGCCGACCGCGATCACATCGACTTTGGAACCATTTCCCACGCGCATCGACACCTCGTCCTTAGCCAATCTCCGCTTAATCCGTAGTCCCTATTTCGAGTTGCAAATATTAGCAACAAAACCAGTATCAAATACCCAGGTGCTACTGCGAGCATTAGTAAGGTACACATCAATAACATGTATATCACATATACCTTTGTTCACCTTCCCATCCTTCTTATCCGCCAAATACTTGGGGCAGTTCCGCTTCCAGTGACCAGTCCCTTTGCAGAAGAAGTACTCAGTCTCAGGCTTAGGTCCAGACTAAGGTTTCTTCTCTTGAGCGGCAACTTGCTTGCCGTTCTTCTTGAAGTTCCCCTTCTTCTTCCCTTTACCCTTTTTCTTGAAACTGGTGGTCTTGTTAACCATCAACACTTGATGCTCCTTTTTGATTTCTACCTCCATAGCTTTTAGCATTGCGAAGAGCTCGGGAATTGTCTTGTTCATCCCTTGCATATTATAGTTCATCACGAAGCTCTTGTAGCTTGGTGGCAGTGATTGAAGAATTCTGTCAATGACACTATCATCAAGAAGATTAACACCCAGTTGAATCAAGTGATTATTATACCCAGACATTTTGAGTATATGTTCACTGACAGAACTATTCTCCTCCATCTTGTAGCAATAGAACTTATTGGAGACTTCATGTCTCTCAATTCGGGCATTTGCTTGAAATATTAACTTCAACTCCTGGAACATCTCATATGCTCCATGACATTCAAAACATTGTTGAAGTCCCGGTTCTAAGCCGTAAAGCATGGCACACTGAACTATCGAGTAGTCATCATCTTTGCTCTGCCAAACGTTCTTAACATCGTCAGTTGCATCTGCAGCAGGCCTGGCACCCAGCAGTGCTTCCAGGACGTAATTCTTCTGTGCAGCAATGAGGATAATCCTCAAGTTACGGACGCAGTCCGTGTAATTGCTACCATCATCTTTCAACTTAGCTTTCTCAAGGAACACACTAAAATTCAATGGAACAACAACACGAGCCATCTATCTACAACAAACATAGAGAAGCAAAATACTATCAGGTACAAAGTTCATGATAAATTAAAGTTCAATTAATCATATTACTTAAGAACTCCCACTTAGATAGACATCCCTCTAATCATCTAAGTGATCATGTGATCGAAATCAACTAAACCATGTCCGATCATCACATGAGATGGAGTAGTTTTCAATGGTGAACATCATTATGTTGATCATATCTACTATATGATTCATGCTCGACCTTTCGGTCTCAGTGTTCCGAGGCCATATCTGTATATGCTAGGCTCGTCAAGTTTAACCTGAGTATTCCGCATGTGCAACTATTTTGCACCCGTTGTATTTGAACGTAGAGCCTATCACACCCGATCATCACGTGGTGTCTCAGCACGAAGAACTTTCGCAACGGTGCATACTCAGGGAGAACACTTATTCCTTGAAATTTAGTGAGAGATCATACTATAATGCTACCGTCAATCAAAGCAAAATAAGATGCATAAAGGATAAACATCACATGCAATCAATATAAGTGGTATGATATGGCCATCATCATCTTGTGCTTGTGATCACCATCTCCGAAGCACCGTCATGATCACCATCGTCACCGGTGCGACACCTTGATCTTCATCGTAGCATCATTGTCATTTCGCCACCTATTGCTTCTACGACTATCACTACCGCTTAGTGATAAAGTAAAGCAATTACAAGACGATTGCATTGCATATAATAAAGTGACAACCATATGGCTCCTGCCAGTTGCCGATAACTTTGTTACAAAACATGATCATCTCATAAAATAAAATTTAGCATCATGTCTTGACCATATCACATCACAACATGCCCTGCAAAAACAAGTTAGACATCCTCTACTTTGTTGTTGCAAGTTTTACGTGGCTGCTACGGGCTGAGCAAGAACCGTTCTTACCTACGCATCAAAACCACAACGATATTTCGTCAAGTTAGTGATGTTTTAACCTTTGCAAGGACCAGGCGTAGCCACACTCGGTTCAACTAAAGTTGGAGAAACTAACACCCGCCAGCCACCTGTGTGCAAAGCATGTCGGTAGAACCAGTCTCGCGTAAGCGTACGCGTAATGTCGGTCCGGGCCGTTTCATCCAACAATACCGACGAACCAAAGTATGACATGCTGGTAAGCAGTATGACTTGTATCGCCCACAACTCACATGTGTTCTACTCGTGCGTATAACATCTATGCATAAAACCAAGCTCGGATGCCACTGTTGGGGAACTTAGTAATTTCAAAAAAAATCCTACGCACACGCAAGATCATGGTGATGCATAGCAACGAGAGGGGAGAGTGTTGTCCACGTACCCTCGTAGACCGAAAGCGAAAACGTTAGCACAATGTGGTTGATGTAGTCGTACGTCTTCACGATCCGACCGATCAAGTACAATGCACGACACCTCCGAGTTCAGCACACGTTCAGCTCGATGACGTCCCATGAACTCCGATCCAGCAGAGCTTTGCGGGAGAGTTCCGTCAGCACGACGGCGTGTTGACGGTGTTGATGATGCTACCGACGCAGGGCTTTACCTAAGTACCGCTATTATATTACCAAGGTGGAATCTGGTGGAGGGGGCACCGCACACGACTAAGAAATCAAGAGATCAATTGTTGTGTCTAGAGGTGCGCCCCTGCCCCAGTATATAAAGGATCAAGGGGAAGGGGGTGGCTGGCCAGGAGGAGGCGCGCTAGGGAGGAGTCCTACTACCACCGGGAGTAGGACTCCCTCTTTTCCTAGTTGGAGTAGGAGGGGGAAAGGAAGGGAGAGATGAGAGGAAGGAAAGGGGAGCACCCCCCTCCTTGTCTTATTCGGACTAGAGGGGGAGGGGTGCGAGGTCTGCCCTGGCCTCCCCTCCTCTTCTCCACTAGGGCCCATGAGGCCCAATAAACCCCCTGGGGGGTTCCCGTAACCCCCCGGTACTCCGGTATATGCCTGAAACCTCCCGAAACCATTCTGGTGTCCGAACATAGTCATCCAATATATTGATCTTTACATCTCGACCATTTCGAGACTCCTCGTCATGTCCGTGATCATATCCGGGACTCTGAACTACCTTTCGGTACATCAAAACAGAAAAACTCATAATACTGATCGTCACCAAACTTTAAGCGTGTAGACCCTACGGGTTCGAGAACTATGTAGACATGACCTAGACTCGTTTCCGATCAATAACCAATAGCGGAACCTCGATGCTCATATTGGTTCCCACATATTCTACGAAGATCTTTATCGGTCAAACCGCATAACTACATACGTTGTTCCCTTTGTCATCGGTATGTTACTTGCCCGAGATTCGATCGTCGGTATCTCAATACCTAGTTCAATCTCGTTACCGGCAAGTCTCTTTACTTGTTATGTAATGCTTCATCCCGCAACTAACTCATTAGTCACATTGCTTGCAAGGCTTATAGTGATGTGCATTACAGAGAGGGCCCAGAGATACCTCTCCGACAATCGGAGTGACAAATCCTAATCTTGAAATACGCCAACTCAACATGTACCTTCGGAGACACCTGTAGAGCTCCTTTATAATCACCCAGTGACGTTGTGATGTTTGGTAGCACACAAAGTGTTCCTCCGGTAAATGGGAGTTGCATAATCTCATAGTCGTTGGAACATGTATAAGTCATGAAGAAAGCAATAGCAACATACTAAACGATCTAGTGCTAAGCTAACGGAATGGGTCAAGTCAATCACATCATTCTCCTAATGATGTGATCCCGTTAATCAAATGACAACTCATGTCTATGGCTAGGAAACATAACCATCTTTGATCAATGAGCTAGTCAAGTAGAGGCATACTAGTGACACTATGTTTGTCTATGTATTCACAAATGTATTATGTTTCCAGTTAATACAATTCTAGCATGAATAATAAACATTTATCATGATATGCGGAAATAAATAATAACTTTATTATTGCCTCTAGGGCATATTTCCTTCAAAAGCTACAGCGAGCAGGGTGCAGGTGTGTAGGTACATGCAGAGGAGTGGTGCTCGGGTGCGTGAGCGCGTGGGGCAGTGGCTTGTGTGCTCTCACAGACAAGCTTGCATGCGTGCGCGGGGGAGCAGGCGGAACAGAGACGACGCTCGTGGCCATTCCGCACCAGCATGTTGGCTGGGGGGTTTGACATGGATGGATCGGCTCCTAGCGGAAGAATACAAGGCGGAAGAAAGGTTGGGCGACGCGGATGCTCACCTAGTGCCCACAGGACATGAAGTTGTGGCCGTGGAGACGGAGAAGATGGCGCGACGACGCGCGGGACTTGCCGTTCTTCGAGTCCGAGAAGAAGAGGAAGAAGATGGGTTGGGGCGGACGATCCAGGGGACATGGCTCAATGGCGGAGCCAGGAATTTGCTCCTGGGTATTCTTGTAATTTTTTTCCGAAAGCATTATAATAGAACAATAAGTGTACAGTAAGATGGCAACATCAATGACTCAATGACCATACATCGATAATAGTAGCACAATATCATCTTTCACTTGCTTGAAGAATTATCTCTCAATGAATGTAACCAAACAATTGTTTAAATATTCATCACCCATTTTGTTTCTTAGTGAATTCTTCACGTATTTCATTGAGGAAAACACCTTCTCAACGCTGGCAGTGGCTACCGGAAGCATGATCACCAACTTAATAAGTTTGTAAATAATATAATATTGTGCTAGCTGCAAATTGTTCTCAACCTCAACGGAAAGAGGAGTTGGTGTGGATGTAGAAGTTATTTATGATCATAAGTAGCAATCAAGTTCAATTTTAATTTACAAGCAACCACTAAATAATCTTCAGATTTTTTTATAAATTAGAAACAGAGAAAAAGAACAGATGCATTACTGTGTGGATCGATGCAAAATGGACGGAGGCTGGACTGCTGGATGCACTACAAAAAAAGACACATCCGTGACATTTTGGGCCGAACGAATTTTTTTCTGTCATACATATGACACTTCTATGATGATAATTGTGACAAAACCCGGTATCATCATAGATGTGGTGGGATCCTACTTTTATGACAAAAAATCATGACAGAAAATGGGCTTTTCGTCCTGGGCGGGCCGGAGACGTAGCTGCATGACATTCTTTGGGCCGTCCATGATGGAAAAAACCGTGGTAGAAGAGAGGGGGAGGAAAATTTTGGGGAGTTGCCGGTTATGGTGGGAGGTCGGGGGCGGAGCGATGCGCATTTCTCTCGTACGTACGCGCGTGTGTGCGAGGCATTGGCTCTAACTGAAGCCGAGTGAGGCGTTGGGCTCTAACTGAACCCGAGCGATTGCACTGCAGGCTACGCGATACTGAACCCGAGCGATCGATCGATGGCTGTTAACTGAACCCGATGGAGCGATTCCTTCGCTACTGCTGCTAACTGAAGCCGATCGATGCTGCCTCTGGGATGAACAGTGAGCGTTGCCGGGGGGTGGATGAACAGTGAGTGGTGGCGTTGCCTCTGGATGAACAGGAACCCTTGGTGTGGAGGGCTGGATGAACAGTAGACGATGGAGGGGTGGCCGTGGAGGGGTGGTTGAACAGGACCCCGTGGTGTGGAGGGCTGGATGAACATTAGATGGTGGAGGGGTGGTTGAACAGTAGCCGGTGGAGTAGCGCGCGGTGGAGGCTGGATGAACAGGAGCCCGTGGAGGCTGCAGGAGGTCGACGGTAGCCCGTGGAGGCTGGAGGAGGTCGACGGTGGAGATGAACAGTATCTTGTGGAGTCCCGTTTTGCGGTACGCCACACCCCTCCGCCCACTGTTTCGACTGTAGCGCTCCAACACAAGTCCGTTTCGTCCGTTTTGCGGTACGCCACACCCCTCCCGATCAACAGGACCCCCGTTTCGACCGTAGGAGGTCCGTTTCATCCGTTTTACGGTACGCCACACCCCTCCCGATCAACAGGACCCCCGTTTCGACCGTAGGAGGTCCGTTTCCTCCGTTTTGCGGTACGCCAGGCCCCTCCCGATCAACAGGACCCTATTTCGAACGTGGCCGGTCGAACACAAGGCCATTTCCTCCGCTGTGCGGTACGCCAGGCCTCGTTTCCATCGCCTGTTTTGTCCAAGCCCTCCCGATGAACACGACCATGCATTCCGTTCCAACCCAACTGGTTGGCTCCCCATGAACACGACGACGACGCTGTTTCTCCGTTTCGACCCAGCCATGTACGTATGCGCGAGTAGGCGTTCGAGACCCTGCCTGTATGTACGTACGTGGCCGTATTTTCTTTCTTGCACCCTCGCCGCTATACGTACGTGTACATGCTACGTGCGCACATCTACTACAACACATGCGCGCCTCTACATCTACAACACGTGTGCGCCTCTACATCGACCAATATGTACGTACACGTTCGCGACCAGAATGACAATGCTATGTACGCTTCGACCAGGTGGGTCCCGACTATCAGGCACTTCCTTGCGTGCAAAGATGTAGCTGGTGGGTCCCAGCACTCAGGGGGGCGAATCGTTTTTTTTGCCCGGACACACTTCCTTGCGTGCGAAGGTGTAGTTGGTGGGTCCCAGCAGTGAGGGGGGAAATGTTTTTTTCGTGAAATATGGTGGCCCGTCTAGTGGGTCCCCGCTGTTAGGTGGAGGAATAATTATTTTGCGCGTAATAAGGAGGCACTTCCTTGCTGTGGCCGTGGACCTAGATGTCAGCCTCTCCACGTACAGTCCACGTCCGATGGAAGCCGTTCCTTGACCATGTTGACCACGCCGCGCCGAGAGCACCAGGGCGGTGGACGACGGCGAGGCCTAGGAAGGGGACGACGCGGAGCCGGGGAAGACGCGGCAGTGGATGCCCACGCGTAGAGGAGTACGAGGGTTCACTGGTTCGTTGCGGTGTGAGGTTGCCGTCGCCGCAGAATAACAGGGGGTGTGGGTGAGTAGAGGGATGGCCTGGCTAGCGGTGGGAGTAGTAGGGGGCGGTGAGGCCTCCGCCGCATCGCAGCCGGCCACGGGAGGCAGGAGCACGAGGCACGACCAGCGCTGGTTTGGGTGGCTGGAGCAAGAAGACCAGAGGTTGAACAAGCACTACGGCCGTTGGATGGACATCGTACGGTCACTGGAGCTAGAATCGTGCATATTGACTAAGTTGACAAAGCCCTCCGTCCCCGTCAACTTAGTAGGCCCACAAGTCAGCCTGCCACTATACTAGGTCCCAGCTAACAGGGGGAGTATTCATTTTTTTGTGTGTAATAAGGAGGCACTTCCTTGCGTGCGAAGATATAGCTGGTGGGTCCGAGCTGTCAGCGGCGGTAACATTTTTTTCACGAAATACTGAGGCCCTTTTGGTGGGTCCCCGATGTCAGGTGGAGGAATCATTATTTTGCACGTAATAAGGAGGCATTTCCTTGCGTGCGGCCGTGGACCCAGTTGTCGGCCTCTCCACATACAGTCCACTTCAGATGCATGTCGGTAATTGACCACGTTGACCAGGCCGCGCCGAGAGCACCAGGGCGGTGGACGACGGCGAGGCCTAGGAAGGGAACGACACGGAGGCAGGGAAGACTCATCAGTTGTTTCCCACGCGGAGGGGAGTACGGCTGAACGAGGGTTTACTGGTTCGTCTGCCGTCATCGGAGAAAAACAGCAGGTGTGGGTGAGGAGAGGGATGGCTAGGCCAGCGATGGGAGTACGATGGGTCGGTGAGGCCTGCGCGGCAGCACAGCCGGCCGCGGGGAGGAGGGAGCAGGCTATCCCGCCGGCGCTTGTTTGAGCAGCTGGAGCAGGAAGAGCACAGATTGAAGAAGCACGACGGCCGTTGGATGGCCATCCAACAGTCACTGCTTGTGCATCAACCTTTTTTTAAGGAAAGCCTCAAATCTGTGGAAAACAACATACAACCCATCTGCCATTATTTCTAATAATTTACAGCCCATTTGCTAATTCTTAAGTTTTTGTTTGGAGCTCATATTCTTTTTGTTAGCATTACAGCCCATATTGTGGCCACGGTTAAAAAATTATACGAAATTTTGCATATTGGTGCGGTCCGAACTATTTTTAATCCTGAAATTTCGACTCACATTCAAACTGATTTTAAAACTAAATGTATATCAATATAAAATCCAACAAATTCGCTACACATAAATGTAATTTAAAATCTCGAAATGAAAAAAAAAGATATTTGAATCTAATTGCCGCTTTGATGTGTTTTAAAAATGTACAGCCCATTTCTCATTACTGATGGGCCATTTTCTCGGCCAGCCGAATGAAAGCTCTCCTCGTCTTGAAAGATTTGCAGCCCAACAGGCCTGACAAAGCGACTTACTTGGCAAATCACAAAAAAACTGGGTTGTGGCCATGGACCCAGCTGTCAGCCTCTCCACGTATAGTACTCTTCCGATGGAAGTCGTTCCTTGACCACGTTGACCACGCCGCATGGAGAGCACCATGGGTGGTGGACGAGGGCGAGGCCTAGGAAGGGGACAACGCGGAGCCGGGGAAGACACGGTAGTGGAAGCCCGCGCGGAGAGCAGTATGAGGGTTCACTGGTTCGGCTGCGATGTGAGGCTGTCGTCGCCGCAGGGCCTGGCCAGCGGTGGGAATAGTAGGGGGCGGTGAGTCCTCCGTGGCAGCACAGCCGACCATGGGAGGCAGGAGCATGAGGCACGACCGGCGCTGGTTTGGGCGGCTGGAGCAAGAAGACCAGAGGTTGAAGAAGCACTACGGCCGTTGGATGGACATCGTACGGTCACTGGAGCTAGAATCGTTCATACTGACTAAGTTGACAAAGCCCTTCGTCCCCGTCAACTTAGTAGGCCCACAAGTCAGCCTCCCACCAAGGTGGGTCCCAGCTAGAAGGGGGAGTATTCATTTTTTTTGTGCATAATAAGGAGGCACTTCCGGTGGGTCCGAGCTGACAGCGGGGGGGGCATTTTTTTCGCGAAATACGGTGGCCCGTCAGGTGGGTCCCAGCAGTCAAGGGGCAAACGTTTTTCTTCACAAAATACGGTGGCCCGTCCAGTGGGTCCCTGCTGTTAGTTGGAGGAATCATTATTTTCCACGTAATAAGGAGGCACTTACTTGCTGCGGCCGTGGACCCAGCTGAGACTCTCCACGTACAGTATACTTCCGATGGAAGTCGTTCCTTGACCATGTTGACCTCGCCATGTTCCGTTGCATGCATGCGTCCATAGGCATGGTGCGTCCCCACTGTCAGCCTCTCACGTACAATCATCTTCCGATGACTCTCGGCTGTTGACCACGTTGACCACACCGTGCCGAGCGCACCCAGACTGGAACGACCCAGAGATGGGGAAGACGGGGCAGTGGAGTCACAGATGGAGAGGAGTGGGAAACTTCACTGGTTCAGGTGCGGGGCAGCACAGCCACGGTGCCGCCCATGGGAGACAGCAACAAGAAAAGAGGTTGAAGAAGGAGCACGGATGTTGGATTAACATCCAACGGTCCATCTGCTAGAATCATTTGTTGATTAAGTTGACAAAGCCGTGCGTACACGTCCGCTTAGCAGGCCCACAAGTCAGTCACCAAATCTGACGGGTCCCAGCTGTCAACGAGATGAATAATTTTTTTCGCAAAACAAGGAGGCACTTCCTTCCGTGCAAAGATACAGCCGGTGGGTCCCGTCTATCAGGTGGAGGAAACATTTTTTTCAGCTTAATAAGGAGGAACTTTCCTTGCGTGCGACCATGGACCTCGTGGGTCCCAGCCGTCAGGCTCTCCACGTACAGTCCTCTTCCGATGACTCTCGTTTGTTGACCACACCGCACCAAACACAGCGAGGCGGTGTACGACGGCGAGGCCCCAGACGGGAACGACTCAGAGATGGGAAAACGCGGCAGTGGAGTCACAGATTGAGAGGAGGAGAAGGGTTATAACTGGTTCTGTTGCAATTCATATCAAACTCAGGTTCATAGGACACGTTCATATTCATAGCCAACATTCACTATCAACAACTCAAAAGATTCATATATACACAAGCTCAGCATATCTATGCATCCAAATGATAGATAGATCACACGACAATATTCATACATAATTCACGAAAAGATTCAGATATACACATGTTCAGTATGTTTATGCATCCAAATGATTGAGATCATAGCTAATATGATCCATGGACGAACTTTAGTTACCTAGGGTACAGACTGGTAAGTGGTGTTCAATTAGAGGTACTTCTTACTAAAATTAGTTCTTGTACGAGTAAACTTTTGAGTACATAAGAGGCAGCACAGACAATCTGAACTTTGCTTGTAGGTTTATGCTCAAATAGTGGCCTCGTGCTGACGGAGGTTTGAGCAACTTGGCCATTACTTTCATCCAACTAGTTTACTGGTTCATCTTGGTCCTGTATCTCGCCAAAATTCTACATTGCAGACGAGAAAGGAGACGATTGAGAAAATGAACCCAAAATTTTTGTGCAGTTCAACTGAAATGGAGCATCCTTGGCGTGCAGATTGATTAAGTCCCAGATGAATATACGCGTCAACCAACTTGTCTGGAATCTTTAGACTCCATGCCATATAGTTCGCTACCATATGTGCCGATAACCAAAAGGCACAAGTTGGGACCAAAGGCTGGACTGCGTTTTTCTCGGCTATGCACCAAGCAATATTTTTGCCATTCACTCTCCTAGTACTTGGAGTTTGACAATTGGTTGACGCCGGTTGATACTCGAATGAATATAGGCACTTCTTGTCAACATCGATGCTTGTCTAAGTGAACTTTGGAGTACATAGCAGCAGCATAAGTACCTGTCCATCTGATCATTTTGTGCAGTTCTACTGAAATCACCCGATGTAATGATTTGCCTGCGAGTTCAGGCTCCAAATTACTCCTTTATGAAATCGGCAAACAGTAGCACAATACCAAATTACCAATACATATGACAGGCACAATAATCAGGATAAAGACTAGTACCAACCTGTGTGAGGTAGCATATCAATTACTATTTCCTTTGACTGGAAGCCGAGATAAGCCAAGCGACTGACAGCAAAGGAAGAAAGCAAGCGGAGATTAGTGACTGACAGGAAAGGACGGAATCTGTCGAGGCAATGAAGCACCCAAAGTTTTTGTGTAGTTCCACCAAAATCGAGCATCCCTGTCGGCACATATATTGAGAGAGTGAGATTACTGTAATAGTGGGACTAGTTGATGAAACATACACTAACAAATAGAAGCACCCTCATTATCTTAATGGGTAAAGTTAGCAACATAGTAGTCTTGCTTAAAGAGAGGTATTAGTTTATTTAATCAGTGCCAATTAGCTCAACTCAACACTCAAAGCATTGCCATTTATCATAGGTTGCAAAACTTAAAAGTGCAAAGATAAAGGAGTTTCTCATGACAGTAGCACGATACAAATAGACATGACAGCAAACTAATATGTATGAAGGCCTTAGGCCCATACCAACCTGAGAAAAAAAGCTTATTCATGTAGTCCCATAAGAGATGATAAAGCACTCACTAGAATCACACAATAGTATATATTTTTGTGCACTTCAAATGTATGGTTGAAATCACTCTTGTTTACCAGTGCTGAGATTATATCGAAAGATTATCAAGAACTTCCAGCAGAGTTAAAGCACTGGCTGGGATATAGTTCATTGTATTGTCTTGTGTAGTTGCACTAAAATGTATGATTGGCACAACATGATCCCTGTTTGCAGAAGTTGGAACAAGGTGAAACCTTCATTAGCTTAGTGAGAAAGGATAGGAAGACATTAGCATATTACTCAAACGGTAGCATCAAATTCATGATGGACAATACGCAAAACATTGCCTCATTTAACCAATGGCAATAAATTGACATGCAAAATAGTAGCACTATTATGTCATGACACTAATAATATTCCCTCCCTGCTCCACCACATGATTCACCTCCATAGACAAACATTCACACGTACATGATTCAGCATAGGGTCCTACTAAAGATTTGTTTAACTCCAACAGGAAAATTAGGCAGTAATAAATTAGTGGTACTTAAGTGCTCCTAATTAATTAAGTGAGACAGCAGAAGTGGAAGGGCTCCCTGGAGGATCATCTCACATGTAAGGTAGTCATTGCCGGAGCCCTTGAATAGCCTCGACTGAGGCCTCTGGCTTCAGCAAGATCGCCTTGGCACTGTTTATTCTTCTTCTTCTTCCTCTTCATGCTATGTTTCTCTTTCTCCTCACTAGTTGGTGAAACCAAGTACATCATTGGCCTTCTAATTCAGAATTGGTTTTGTCAGTGAGGGAGTACAAGTGTACTAGTAAAAACAACATTATTTTCTCATGGCAGTCGGAAAATAGAGATGAACACATGCATTAAATATCATTCTTACCTAAAGGAAGGTTATGGCGCCAATATGGATGATGAGGATTGGAACACAGATCTCCCTTTGTGCAGTTCCACCAAAATGAACCAACTGTTCCATGTGACATTCCAGTTAAACAGCACAAAAGTCACTTCTTTTAAGAAGAGTTTTGTGTAGTGCACCAAAAGGTCACAACAGCAACCAGGTGAATTGGATATCCCTGTTTGCACAAAAAGGCACAGAGGAAACAGTCAGAGTATCAAACAATTACAGGCCAAAACATCTGGATAAACTTGTCAGAGTCTCAAACAATTACAGGAAAAAACAGTGGCATGGCTTCATTTTTACCAGGGACATTATATTAATAACAGCTAAGGCTGCGTTCGGTTCACAAGTTTGGTGCAGGATTTTCGTAGGAACACAATTCCTACCGTATTCTTTCCCTTCCAACCATTCGGAACACGGGAAAGGTGAATAGTGTTTCATAGGAAAGTTGGTCTGGTAGTACTGATTTCATTGGATTAGAAACATCCACGCGCTGCTCATTTTTTGGGCGGAAGCCTGAGGCACGCGCTCGCTGCCATGCATTAGACAGGTTGCTGTGTTGTGTTTGCCGGAATAAAAAAATCAACCTATGTGTGGTACGTGAGGTGAGGACAAGAGTAGTCATTGTGCAGCTGAATAAACAAATAGCATCTCATACTGCCAAGCATGCTACTCTAAAAAAACAAATATGTACATTTCGTAGTCCATCCGAACACATTCTCTTGAGAGTTTCCTCCGGCTCGCTGTTCCATAGTTTTATACCTACATTCCTTTCCTATTCCTCTATTTTCATCAAGACCTATGTTTTCTGCCCCTTTATTCCGACCGGAGCCTAAATATTTGGTATAAGGGCATGGGACAGTGGGTGCACCAGCAGTATAGCACCATGTACGTAAACATGGGCATAAAGTGGTGATTCATAGTTTGTTGCCAAACAAACATCCAAGAAACATATCTGGGTTGCTCCCATTTTTGTTCACTCTAGCCACCTACTCCTATGTGTGGATAGCAAATCTAGTCCTGGTCATATCACTGTGTATAGCGTTACCCCTATATTTCCCTTTTCGACCAAGAGACCGGTTGGATGACCAGTCTGTACTACTTTCATCCCCTTTCCTTCCTATTTGTACCAAGTCCGATGTACATACTAAATTCCCCCACCCCCACTTTATTTCAATGACAAGTATTTTCGGACGAAGGGAGTACAAGATTCGACTCCATGAAGTAGCTTTACCTCTAACAATAGAAGAAAAAAATAGGTGATGTTGGACCATCCGATCGAGAGGGGCTGAGAGGTAGAAAATGATGCACATGCAGCGACATAGCGAGCTGGGGAAGTAGAGCTAAGGCGGTTTCGAATGAAGATATACCTGAAGGTCGTCGGGATGTGGATAGGTGGGCGGCGGGAGGCCGGATCCGCCCACAGGCAACAATGAAGGGATCGGAGGACCTCCCGCGCTGGCGCTCGGCCAGAGATAACAGTGCGGCCGGCAGTGGGTCTCCTCCCTCGCTGTCAACGACAGCCTAAACGCTGCCCCTCCTCCCCTTCACCGGTGGAGGGGGATACGTCCGGATCTGTAACCAGCGGTGAGGATAGAAAGCCAGTGTGTTTTGAAGGGAGAAAGATAGGGTTATTGCCCCTATCTTGTTTAGATTTGGAGAGGATGAGAGTGTGTGAATAGAGCAGCCCTAGCAAGCAAGCGCGGAGGCTCTGGCCTATATATAAGTAGTGCGGTAGTTTTCCTTTTTCACTCCATCAAAACAATCATTTAAAATTGTGTACTATACTACATGCCAGGTCGCGGTTTTTTTAGTTGTTGATTGTTTTTTGAGATAGCTACCCGCTTGTTCCAAGTGGTGTTACGGTGTGCCAGGTCACACTTTGTATCATTCAAGTCTGGTAGTACTGCAAGTCCCTCCATTAAAAGAACAACCACCCCCTCATAAAAATTGTGAACAAGCCCCCGGCTAAAATTAGCGGAAACATGGGTTGCCCCAACATGCATTATTATTTATATTTTCTACTCCCTCCGTTCCTAAATATAAGTCTTTTTTATTAGCCACACCTAAGACAAGAATTTTTTTTATTAGCAGTGAACCCCACATGTCATAGACACAAAAATTGTGGCAAGATTCCCTTAGGCAAGCCAAAGTGTGTCTAACAATTTGAGCAACTCAGGTTAGGCAAGTGTGGCAAGTGTGGGAAAAATAATGTGGCAACATAAGACAAACATAGTCACAATCCAAACAGCCCCGTGATTTTTTGTGACATGCATGAAAATTTGGTTAGTTAAATTTATAGTCAAAATTTGGCAAGGTGCATCAAATCAACACATGCAAGTATCAAAAGGAAAGTCACGGCATGCATGCATGCGTTGTACTCCCTCCGTTTCCAAATATAAGTATTTTTAGAGATTGCAACAAGTGACTACTCCCTCCATTCCTAAATGTAAGTCTTTTTAGGGATTCCACTACAAACTACATACGGATATATATAGACATATTTTAGAGTGTAGATTCACTCATTTTGTTTCGTATGTACTCCAGTTCATAGTGAAGTCTCTAAAAAGACTTATATTTTGGAATGAAGGGAGTACATACGAAGCAGAATATGTCTACTCCTACATACAAAGTAGCCCATTTGAAATGTGTAAAAAGAGTTTTATCGAATGCAGTGCTTTGATGTGTCGCGTCAACTCGTACAAGCCCGAGAAATTTGATTACTACGATGCCCTCTCCCTCACGGACTGAGCTCCGGTGCCTTAAATACACCTGCCTTTGGCTGCATGACAGGTGGGCCAACCACCTGTTGGGCCCACCTGTCATGGACGCAAAGGAAGGAGCAGTAAGTAGAAGCTTTCGCTACATGCTATCCCTCCCGCACGAGGTGGACGGACATGCAGCAGTGGATTCGATATTGTAGAAGTAGGAGTAACATCATTATTCGTCTTCTCGAAGAGGCGAAGAGCCAAGTGCAAACCAAACGTGGCAGTTGTGAACGCTCGCGTGGTGCGGTTCCTTGGAGTACTAGCCAGGCTCTTGCATGAGACAAAATTGCTATTGTTTAACAATTAAACTCCATTATCCATTGGTTGATACTCATTCTGCATAGGTCCACGCGCTTAGCACCGTTTCCTCCTAGGGTCACCAATGTTTATTTGCTAATTAATAGCATTCCATGCAATGAACTAGCCATTGCAAGTCATTAAAAGCATGCATACCTCTCATCTCTTATTGGTTGATACATATGTCAAGAAACAAGAAACAAGGTAGAAGTTAATGCACCGTGCCTAAGTGTTTTGGGACTATTTGGTTTTCGTAAGATGTCTTACACACCTAGACGGAGGGAGTAGTATAGACCTGTAAACCGGAAAGGAGTGTCTGCCTTTCTAGAGATTTCAACAAGTGACTAGACTTTGGCTCAAAAAATACAAGTGACTAGACTACACCGTGTGCAGTACCCCCTCCCCTCCGGTTTATAGAGCTCAAATCTCAAATCTCATGAACCAAGGCATTTTGCGATTGGAGGAATGTATCTCGTACTTTACAAAATTACCCTAATTAAACTCATGCATTAATTACGTAGTTCTCTCGCTTTCCTCTCCGCCTTGGTCGCGGTGCACAATATTGAGGCTAGCCATAGTGGGAGTAACTTAGGTAGTAACTTAACACATCCCAAGACAATTTTGCTTATGTGGCAAGTATTTAATGAGGAAAGAGGTGCTTGTGGTAACATAATATGTTACTGTAACATAGCGCTTTCCGAGGCAAAATGAGTCTATGAGATAATAAATGAAGAAATCTATGATACTACTACTATGTTACTTTGCACTATGGAGGTAGTAACTTACACTAGTGTCATATGCATGACACTAGTCTAAGTTACTCCCCACTATGACCAGCCTGAGAGAGTGCTTTGATACGTTTTAGTCTCATAAATAAAAGTAGTGGGACTAAAACTTGTTAGCCTCATCCATGCTTGGATCCAAATACTAAAGAGACTAAAATCAAGTTAATGACATTTCAAAGCATCCGGGCCCGCGTGCCATCCACCAAATCACAGCGAGGTGCTACAGTCGAGACTCACCTGTCACCTCGGTGTGGCCATCATGACCCGTCATATCACAAAACCCACACCTTTACCAGCAGTGGTAAGGTGGCCTCCAAGTTGGACTGGATGAAGCAACCATCATTTCATTGGAACGCTCGTTCAAGCCCTTTCTTCCCTTTCTTGAAGAAAACCTCACTCCAGGCTACTCACTTCTGCCATTTTACTTCTCTACCGATGAAGGAAAGGTGGGCAAATCAGTTATGCTGCTATATTTTCATTCCAATAATCTTCTTTTTGCGAAGCACCGACCGATTCTCGCATCCTATTATTTTCCCGTTTTCATTGCGATTGTGGTTTCCTTTCGATTGCTTTTTGTTTGTCAGTTCATTGATGGATCCTGGAGCACTAGGCAAAGAGTTGCTGGCAGACAACCCACTAGAGACAGCGATCTCCAGGAAGCGAGCACTGACCAACGAGTTGACCAGGTTGGCGGGCCAACCCATGGAGACGAAGAACTCCAAGAAACAAGCACTGGCAAAAGAGTTGAGGATGTTGGCGGACGAACTCCTCAAAGAAAGTTGGAAGAACAGCAAGGGCCCCACCGTGCCTACCCCAGGAGCTCTGATTGCCACCTATGTGAGGCTCAAGACCGAGTTTGAGGAGATAGCCGCCGTTGAGAAGCAGTATTCCCCTGGCAAGGTGATGGCCCCCATCGAGAACGAGGAGATGGCCCCCGGAGGGATGAGATCCCTCGGTGAGCTGCACAAGGTAAAAAATAATGGCTTATTACCATAGTTGTGGTTTTTGATTATTTGCAATGTGCTTGCTTTTTGATTATTTGCAATGTGCTTGCTAATATGTTAGTGTTGTGCACGTGCCGGTGGTTGTCCTTGATGATTCCGATGTCGTGGCCCATCCTGTTGGCATCGCCCCGGAGATTGATTCCGATACCACTGTCCATTCTGTGGACATCGCCCCAGAGATCGATTCCGATGTCGCGGTAAGTCCTGTGGACATCGCCCCAGAAATCGATTCCCATGCCGCTGTCCATGATGTGGTCATTGCCCGAGAGATCGATGACAAGAAATAGTTGGTCGCGCTAATCCTTCAGGGTAGTTTTCATTGCCCTATGTTTAATTACCAGAACGATGCGTGTTATCAAACCATCTTAGGGCTAGTGCACTGTCTTGTGTGGGAGGATCTTGCTACTTTTGTTTGATAGTGAATCATGCGATGAATCATGCGAACCCTCTCCGAGTTATGGAAATAGATGTATCCTCACCAGCTTTTGATGTAATATATGGCATGCTTAGATGTAAGTTTGAACTGTTTATCATATCAGCAGGGCTTGTTTGATGATTCTTGGTGTTAGTAGGCTAGCTACTGTGCGAGCTATAGTACTTGCAAAACACTCACCGAAGAGAAACGTTGGGGCTGATGAGCTCATGGTACGCTTATACTTATCCCTCGTCGATCGACCAATAGCCCTAGCTCCTAAAACTGTAGGCTTAGCGATCGATCAGACAATAGTCGACATACATTCAGGCCTCATTTGGTTCATAGGGTAGGAAAATCGTAGCAATAGTACAGAGAACGTGCAACACAAAATCATAGCAGTGCAGAGACGTACTCCCTCTGTTCCAAAATAGATGACCTAGGCGGGCTAGTTTGGCCTAGTGGGTTTCAGTGATATGACGTGGTACAGTGCCGTCCAGTCTTCGCATGTGGTAGCAGTATTGCGGGTACTGTAAGTTTTCTTGAAGAAGCGGAATTCAACGAAGTCATGATGGTTCCTTCGTCCGAACAACTTACGGTGGGAAAGGTTGGGCCTGCGATACGACTAGGGTAGATCAGGATAATTTTGTGCATGGCAGGTGGACCAGGATGGTCGACGTCCCACATGTCGGCGAATGAAAGTATTCTTTCCGATATAGAGGACGAGCAATGAGTATTCATTGTTTATTTTTGATGAAAGCTATTGTCTCCACTGTTACTCCTTGACTTTGTTAATGCCTCTCTCTCCTCCACATAAGCGGGGACTACTTGCTATGCATGCAACGGGCAGCTGGCGTCTTGAGGGGCCAGGGCGGTGAGAGCAGGCTCCGGAAGCGGTCCGGACTCCAGCATGGCCCACCTCACATTATCACCATATATTTCTTGGATTCCGTGCGCGACGGGCGGGCGATCTCTTCTCCCTCCCCTGTTTCTCTCTTCTCAGCCGACGCCCGCCGAGCGATTAGATTTCGGCTATCAACGGTTTATTCAATTACGGTCCCACATGTCAGTGAAACTGCAAGACAATGCGTGTCCTCTTTGGTGAGCGGCGTGCGAGCCGGACTGTCGGGGTTGCGACGCGTACGAGTCGTAAGTGTGCCGCCTTTTCCTTTAGAACTTGCGAAGCGTAACATTTTCGCGCGATCGATCGATAGAAATCCAGAAAAAAATGACGAGGGCGGTGCTTTCCCGCTCGTTAGGCGGGCTAGTTCAAGTGATATGACGTGCTACAGTGCCGTCCACTTGCTCCATTTTTATGTAAGCAAGAGTTTACACTCATACGCGGGAGGAGTGCGAAACACCGCGGATCTGATTTTGATCGAGGGATAACTGTTCCCTGCCAAATAATGGAGGATTGTTAGCGATTATAGCTGATAGTTAGGGCATCTCCAGCGCTGGCCCACAAATTTACACCGGCATCTGTCCGAGGACACTGATGGATGCCATCCGATGCTGCCCGCATACCTTTTGACAACTATATGAACTAACCGGACGAAATTCGTGCAAACAAAGCAAATTTCAATTAACCGGATGAAATTAACCGGATGAAATTCATTACATTTCGAAAACTTTTCCTACAAACTGGACGAAATTCATTACATATTTCGCACAAACCGTACTAAACCTACTGTAAACCTAATCTAAATGATCGCCGGCGCCCGACCACCAAGTCCGGCCATGAACCCGAGAAAGCCGACCATTGCCTTTGCCTCCTCCTCCGGCCGGAGCACAAGGTTATGAAGATTTCCACCTCCACGTCGCCGTCAAGTGGCTAATCGGCCGCCGATGTTTACCCCACCAAGCTTGGAGTCGACTGAGTGGAGTAGCGGTGGCCTTCCTGGGACCAGAGCAGCGGCGACCTACCGTGTACTACTCTTCCTCGCTGCCGGCTGCGCCCGCACACGCGCGTCGGCTTCGTGGTCGTGGCGGCGGAGGGCGGCCCGGGGGGTGCTGGCTATCTCCTTCGTTTGCTCATGTGACAGTACGTCGAAGAGAGCTTTGGAGCGCGCCCGGAGCGGAGCCGCCGATGTCCCTTGTCTGCTCCTGTGGCAGTACGTCCAAGAGAGCTTCAGAGCGCCACGAGGCCATGGCTGAAGTGGTTCCAACAGAAGGAAGGGACCGGAGGAGAATAAGTGTGGGTCTTTGGCTATGGCTGGGAGCTGGGGCCCAAGTTAATATAGCGGGCGAATGGCAATGAGCCACGGCAGACGGATGGACAACTGGCGCCGGAGTAGGTTCGTCGGGCATGAATGCGGACGCTGCTTCAGTGACTTAATTGCAGATGCGTTTGGGTTACTGACATGTGGGCCGAACGGGCATCTGGCCCGCATGTCAGTGACACACCAATTGCACCTGCAGTTAAGTGCAGTGAATGCGGCATTGGCATTCTGGAGAGACGGTGACCGTTTCAGGCGCATGCAGACTATTTGACTGGTCAACCATACAAATACGGAGCTATACGCTGAGCCAGCGACCGTATAATCACCATATCTCGTATACAATGATCAAAGTGAGCTATCAAGACAAGTTCGATGACCGCCAATGCATTTTACTCGGTAATAAATGACCAGGTGAAGGGGAATCCTAATTTGCTTCATCTTCTGTCCTTGAGCTCTTGACAAACCAATGCACTATACGGTTGTCCGGCCACTCCACCCCAGAGCTCTCACCAAGCGTCGTTCATGCCACCGCGCCGCACACTAACCGGTAAGGCAGCGATGGCATCCTGCCGCGCCGAGTTCCTCGCCGCCCATGAACGCACACAAAATGATAGGGAAGCGATGGCATCCCGCCGTGTTGAGTTCATCGCCGCTCGCGACCTCACAACTATGTGGGAGGAATTTGAAGATGCCAAGGCCGAATGGGCGGTAGAGCAAGAGGCGGCCAAAGCCGCACAGAGGGAGCGGAAAAGTCAGAAAGCACTCAAGAAAAGAGAGGCCCGCCTCCGCAAGAAAGAAAAGGACACACGCGCTGCTGCGGAGAGGTCGGCGGAGATCCAAGCACGGTGGGGTGCCCCCGACAAAGCCGGGAAGGAGAACGACGGCGTCTGGCCAGCATGTGAGAAGTAGTAGTACTAGTAGTTAGTGTGTGTGTGTCTGTGTCTGAGTACGAGCATGTACCAGTACTACTAGTTACTACTGTAGTTTTTAGAGCAAATTACCAGTACATTAGCCTAGACTAAGTGGAAAAATTCATATCCTATGCATCAAATGGCATCTCTTTCTCTATAGGAATTGAGATGCATGTCATCTCACTTCCTATGATTTTCATATTCCTATCCTATGAACGAAAGGAGGCCTCTGTTGGAGTAAATACTGTAGCTAGCAGTACTGCTGGTACAGTAGTTTTCTTCAAGAAGCGGAATTCAACAAAGTCATGATGGTTCCTTCGTCCGAGCAACTTCAAAGTGGGAAGTGGTCCTGTGATTTGATGGCTCATTAGTCATTGTTACTGCGGCGCGACGACCTGGGTGACTCTCCCTTGGAGTTCTGCGTGCATGGAAAGTGGACCAGGATGGTCGACGTCCCACATGTTGGCGAACGGAAGTATTCTTTCCGATATCAAGGAGCAAGGAAACCACGTGGTATAGTATCACTGCTGATTGGTTCGCAAAAAAAATAGTATCACTGCCGATTTATAATTATTTTTTATTTCTAATGAATGCTAGCATTTCAACTCTTACGACGAAGGGTGCCAAACATGGCACGTGCTGGATGTCCCAAACGTCAGCGAAAGGAGTGGGACATGAACAGCGTGGTAGAGCCCAGCGTAAAAAAACAGCATGGTAGAGCGTCTCCACATCTTCCACTTTTGGGTCGGAGACCACACGTAGTAGTACTTAGATGTATGAACGATACAAAGTGCGACCTGGAGAGAAAGACACGTCTAGTTGGAAGGTCTCAGGGCATACACGTAAACAAATATAAAAGTTAATATGTGCCTCCAACTAATATAGTAGTAGTAGAGTACTTAGACACGTACTCCATAACATCACCGTGCATTGCACGTACAACATTTAGTGGTAGTACGTAGTAAGAGACAAATGCCACCCAAGAGTTCCCTTCTCGACCTACTTTTGGGTGTTTGGTAGAGTGTATGGAGGGTGCATGAGTCCACACTAGTTTAGCACAAATACACTAGAAGCATGCATGGAGAGAGCATGCATGAAGAGGGGTGTTGAGTTGAGCATGCATGAAGAGGGAACATGTCAGAGTAATGGGACACGGGTAGGCTAACCCGATCCCCAGAACCTTTTAAAACATCGGGGCAGACTGCGTCCCTCAAGACTCCGCGATAAGGAGCCGCCTCCTGGGAGTCGGCGGCAAGGCCGCCGACTGTCCATCACTGCCAAGTCCCAGGGACGGCTTCGAGATAAGCTGACTCCTGTTGGCGGCTTCCAGAGAAGCTGACTATGGGGAGTCGGCCCGTGACTCCGACTGTCCCTGGCGGCCGAGTCCCAGGGACGACTTCAAGATAAGCCGACTCCTGTTGGCGGCTTCCAAAGAAGACTGCAATGGGGAGTCGGCCCACGACTCCGACTACCTACTGCCTTTGCCATGATGGACGGGACGGGGTACGGCCATCGCATGGCCCATCCCCCTCCCACTTACGAAGGACCGGCATGGCTACAGTGCGCCGTATCGATGGAGATCTCCATCCGGCGCGGCACTGTTGCCATGCCTGCCCTGACCTCGGCCCTCGTGGGCGGCGCACTGTGCCCACGATGTCTTGCCTGTACGGCCCAGAGATGGCAGGTCCCACCCGTCAGCGGGGGTACAAAAGACGGCAAGAGCGCCACAAGACGGACCCGTTGGGAGTCGGCCCCGGGAGTCGGCCGGCCCCTCCCACGGGCCCCACATGCCATTAACCAGACAAGACGGGGAATGGCACAGTGATCGCCCATCAGGCGGCGGCACTGTTGCCACGACCCCGTGACCAAGCCAACGTCATTAGAGGCACCGCTACAGTACCAGGCCTGTCGGCGGGCCCCAGTAGTCGACGGAGAAGACGGCGGCCTAAGAGATAGACGGCTGGGACCCACGCCCAGCCGGATTACCATTGTATCCCTGGGGTGCGGGCCTATATAAGCCCCCCGGGGCACCCATGCATGGGGGATCGCTCCTTTAGACTAGACCAGATCATATAGGAAGGAGGGAGCTAGCCTCACCTTCTCCTACCTCCAGAAAACAGCTCAAGGAGCAACCTTGTACTCACTTTGCCATAGTGATCATGCGGAGACCCCGCAGAGCAGCAGTAGGGGTGTTATCTCCACGGAGAGCCCTGAAGCTGGGTAAGATTCACCGACGTGCATGCCTTCGCCTCATCCTGTTTCCAGGCACCGGCGATGTTCTACTCGCCCCCACCATGATAAGCCATCCTTTGGCATATGTCGCATCCAACCTCCGACATTTGGCGCCCACCGTGGGGCATGGTGCACCGCCATCCGGAGACCTGCTCTGGACGGGAACCCTCTTCCTCCCCAGCGAGCGTAGCCAGCCCGGCACGCCCGATGGAGCTTGCCCCGACGCGCTGCAAAGCGTCGACGACGCCTGCGCAGCGAGCAGCCTTGTCGATCTTCTCGGCGAGGCTCACATCTCCAACGAGCCCGCATCCGATGCGGGCACAGGCTGCCCCGAGCGCCGCCTCGTCAGCCTCCTCGACCAACTCCACATATCCGGCGAGCCTACCGCGGACTTGGAGTCGGTTGGCTCCACCGACCCGATACTTGTCGATTCCGACACCGCGTCGCTCGACGCCTTCCCCTCCGACGTGATCTTCTTCGACGATCCTCTACCATGAGCCGATAGTGGCGGCAGCACCATCACCGAAGTGCTCGTCATCAGCCACGGCGCCGCCTCCGACGAGAACGCCCGCGACGCCCTGCAGGCCACTTTGCATGATCTGTCCGCCCCCATCCCGGCGGACGCTGACGCCGAAGCGCTGGAGGCACGCCGCCTTGCCCTCCTTGCGGAGGGCCAGAAGATCGCCACCATGAGACGCCTCATGGAGGCCCACCAGCGCGAAGTCGACCGCGCCGCCTTCAGCACGCCGCCTCCAGAAGGGCCAAGCCGAGTCGGCGTCGTCAAGAAACGCGGCGCGGCCATCGCCAGCATGTTGGGAGCAGACCGCCCGGTCTACGCCACACCCCTCAAGAACCTACGCGCCGCCCAGTCGATCGTTGATGAGCTAAATGGACTGGGGGCCGACGAGCTCCCCTACATGACCAGACGCATCCAGCAGCTGATCGATGCGGCCGCAACCTGGCATGAAGCCGACGTCCGAGCTGAAAGCCCCCCTCGCCGAGAGCACGGCGCGACGTCGCATACGCCGACTGCGGGTGGCGCCCGTGCGAGACAAGGGAAGGAGCTGGCTGCTAGCCGCAGCCGGACTCGTATTACCATCGAGCGCGACGCAGAAGGCCGCCCCCGAGGAGTGGAGCAACGAGGCGACCTGCCGCCTCCTCCGCCTCACGGGGAAAGATATCCTACCCCGCCGCCTGTCGAGCATCCGACTCTCAGCGGCCGACTTGGTCGCCGCGAAGGAGTCGGCGAGAATGATGCCTGCCATCGGATCGACCGCCTAGCACGATCCCTGGCCCTGGAAGAAGAAGATGATGTCGGCCCGCCGTGTTTTGGCCCCTGCATCCGCGTTGAGCCCTTTCCCAAAGGGTTCTTGCTCCCAAGAGACACGCCCAAGTACAATGGCTCCGTGAAGCCGAAAGACTGGTTGATCGACTACTCCACCGGCGTTCGCATAGCGAATGGCAATCGGCGCGTTGTCGTGAAATATGTCCCCTTGATGCTCCAAGGCACGGCGCACACCTGGCTCAATAGCCTCAAGCCTTACAGCATCAACAGCTGGCTAGACTTCACCGAAGCCTTCATACGCAACTTCACCAGCACATACAAGCGGGCTCCCAAGCCCCGACAGCTCTCCTTGTGCGTACAAGGGCCCAGCGAATCGACCCGCGACTACCTCACGCATTGGGCCGAGCTCCGCAACTCCTGCGAAGGAGTGCACGAGGTCCAGGCCATAGAGTACTTCACCGCCGGGTGCCGCGAAGGCCCTCTCCTCAAGCACCGACTCCTCTGCGACGAGCCTGTAACCCTTGACGAGCTACTGGTCATCGCGGACAAGTATGCCAGGGCCGACTCCTTAATGAAGACCGAGCTCCGGGTAGACGCCTCCGGAAAAGTATTGTCGCCGGCTCCCAATACGCCGGCTAGAGAATCAAGCCGGCGCCCGTATCAGAACGATCACAAGCGCAAAGCCCCTCAGCCGGTTTCCAGCAGTCGGCAGGTGGCCACGATCGAAGAAGAGCAGCCTGAGGGACAGCCGGCTCCGAAGAAGCAGAAGGGCGGCAGGCCGGCTTGGCAGCCGGCTTTCTCCTACGAGCAGACTCTAGATGGTCCCTGCAAGTTCCACAACAGCGCCAAGCCGTCGAACCACACCACCCAGAAATGCCACTGGCTCACCCGAGTCGCCAAGGGAGACGACCTCCTGCCTCCCCCGCCTGCTGGGCCACTGCCTCCACCGCCGCCCCAGCAGCCGGCTGTCAGGCCAGTCGGCGCAATACAAGACGAGTACCCAGAAGAGCATGGAGCCTATGTAGTGTTCACCAGTGTGGTTGACGATTGGCGCAGCCGGCGGCAGCAGCAGCAAGAGGTGAATGCAGTAGCATCAAGTACTCCAGAGTTTATGCACTGGTCCGAGAAGCCTATCAGTTGGAGCAGAGCTGATCACCCAGAGGTGATGCCGAGTCCGGGCTCCTACGCCCTAGTCTTAGGTGCCACTTTTGCCACGGATAGGCGGGCCGCTCGCTTCTCGCGAGTGATGATAGACGGAGGCAGTAGCATCAATATTCTGTACAAGGATACCATGGAGAAGTTAGGAATCAAGCAAAGACAGCTTCAGAGCAGCCGGACTGTGTTCCACGGTATTGTTCCTGGCCTTTCCTGCTCACCAATCGGCAAGATCCTGATAGACGTCCTCTTTGGGGACAAAGATCATTTCCGCCGAGAGCCAGTTTGGTTTGAAGTGGTGGACCTCGAAAGCCCGTACCATGCGCTACTTGGCCGACCTGCTTTGGCCAAGTTCATGGCGGTCCCCCACTATGCCTACCTCAAGATGAAGATGCCGAGTTCCAAGGGAATTCTGACCATAGCCGGCGACTACAGAAAGTCGTCCGCTTGCGCGGCCGAAAGCAGTCGGCTAGCCGAGTCCCTGGTGATCGCGGCCGAGAGGCGGCTTCTTGACCGGGTTGTGGCAATGGCCGGCAAGCAGCCCGAGATGTCACCCGACCCCAAGGAGTCTGAAGTTGAAGGTTCGTTCAAGCTGGCCAAAGAGAAAAAGAAGATACCCTTGGACCCGGAGCACCCAGAGAGGTACGCTGTCATAGGTGCAAACCTTGACAGGAAATAGGAAGGCGAGCTCGTCGATTTCCTCCGTGAGAATCGAGACATCTTCGCATGGTCCCCTAAAGACATGCCAGGTGTACCGACGGAATTCGCCGAGCACAAGTTACATGTCCGATCTGATGTGAAGCCCGTCAGGCAGCCCTTGCGCCGCCTGTCAGAAGAGAAGAGAAGAGTTGTTGGAGAAGAGATAGCCCGACTCCTGGCAGCCGGCTTCATTATGGAAGTGTTTTTCCCAGAATGGTTAGCAAACTCGGTCCTGGTGCTGAAGAAGAACAAGCAGTGGCGGATGTGTATTGACTACACAAGCCTCAACAAAGCTTGCCCCAAGGACCCATTCGCTCTGCCGAGAATTGATCAGGTGATAGACTCCACAGCCGGATGCGAGCTGTTGAGCTTCTTAGATGCATATTCAGGATATCACCAGATCAAGCTGAACCCGGCCGATAGACTGAAAACCGCCTTCATCACGCCGTTTGGAGCCTTCTGTTACCTGACCATGACGTTCGGCTTGAGGAATGCCGGTGCCACCTTTCAGCGTTGCATGCAGAAGTGCCTCCTCAAGCAACTCGGCAAAAACGCCCATGTCTACATAGACGATGTGGTGGTGAAGACGGAAAAGCGTGGAACACTACTGGAAGACCTCAAGGAAATCTTTGAGAACCTGCGCCGATTCCAAATCAGGCTCAACCCTGAGAAGTGTGTCTTCGGAGTACCAGCCGGCCAACTCCTCGGCTTCCTAGTCTGTGAACGCGGCATAGAGTGCAACCCTGTCAAAATCAAGGCCATCGAGAGGATGAAGGTACCCAACCGACTGCTAGATGTGCAAAAGTTCACCGGCTGCTTGGTGTCCATCAGCCGATTCATCAGTCGGCTGGGCGAGAAGGCTCTCCCTTTACACCAGCTCATGAAGAAGACAACCTTTTTCTAGTGGAACCCCAAGGCGGACGAAGCTTTTCTCCAATTAAAGAAAATGTTGACTACTCCCCCTGTGTTGGCGGCACCGACTCCCAAAGAGCCCATGCTCTTGTACATTGCCGCCACCAGCTGGGTAGTCAGCATAGTCATTGTAGTCGAGCGCAGGGAGGAAGGCAAGGCGCTACCTGTCCAGAGACCGGTATATTACCTGAACGAAGTGTTGTCGGCCTCCAAGCAGAACTACCCCCACTACCAGAAGATGTGCTACGGCGTGCACTTTGCCGCCAAGAAGCTGAAGCCTTACTTTCAGGAGCATCCAATCACTGTGGTTTGCACAGCCCCACTAGCCGAGATCATCGAAAGCCGAGATGCTTCTGGCTGAGTGGCCAAATGGGCCATTGAGCTGGCTCCCTACACCATCTACTACCAGCCCCACACCGCCATCAAGTCGCATGCACTGGCCGACTTCCTCGTCGACTGGGCCGAGACCCAGTACCTGCCGCCAGCGCCCAACTCCACCCATTGGCGGATGCATTTCGACGGCTCCAAGATGCGCACCGGCTTGGGAGCCGGTGTTGTCCTCACTTCCCCCAAAGGCGACAAGCTCAGATATGTGCTGCAAATCCAGTTCGCCGCCTCCAACAACGTCGCTGAATATGAGGCGCTCATTCATAGGCTCTGGCTTGCCAAAGAACTCGGCATTCGCCGGATCCTGTGTTATGGCGACTCCGACTTGGTGGTCCAGCAGTCATCTGGCGACTGGGACGCCAAGGATGCAAACATGGCGAGCTACCGTTTCCTTGTACAGTAACTTAGCGGATATTTTGAGGGGTGCGAGTTCCTTCACGTGCCAAGAAATGACAATGACCAAGCAGACGCCCTGGCACGAATCGGCTCCACCCGCCAAGCAATACCATCTGGTGTCGCCCTTCGGCGCCTCCTCAAGACGTCTGTCAAGCTTTCACCAGAATCAGACTCCATCTTTGTGTCGGCTCCCCTCGAAGAAGTCGGATCTGACTCAAGAGCCCTGGCAGTCGGCACAAGAATTCCTGCGAACGACTCCAAGAACACCGCAGTCGAAGCCGGCACGGGGACATCAGAACCCGGCCTGGGGACTGCGGCGACCAGTCCGAAGACTCCAGAACTCGGCCCGGGGACTGCGCCAGTCAGCCCGGGGACTTCATCAATCCAGCAAGCGGCCGCAGACTCCAGCCCGCCGCCTCCCAGCCCAGCCGCCCTCATCCAAGTCGCAGTACTGGCAGTTGAAGAAATAGCAACACCCTCATGGGCCCAGCCCATCCTCAAGTTTCTAGTGAGCAAAGAGCTGCCAACTGATGAAATCCTGGCTCGACAAGTACAACGCCGAGTGGCAGCTTACACCATAGTCAACAGACAGCTGGTCAGGCACAGCGTCACTGGTGTCTACCAGCATTGCGTCGAGCTAGAGCAAGGCCAAGCAATTCTCAAAGACATCCATCAAGGCGAGTGCGGCCACAATGCGGCTTCAAGAGCACTCATCGCCAAAGCCTTCCGGCACGGTTTCTTCTGGCCAACTGCCTTGGAAGAGGCCAAAGAATTGGTCCAAAAGTGCAAAGGGTGCCAGAAGTACCGCTCCAAGCCACATCAGCTGGCTTTCGCACTCAAGACTATCCCCATCGCCTGGCCCTTTGCGGTTTGGGGCCTGGACATGGTGGGACCATTCAAAACAGCACGAGGCGGCCTAACTCACTTACTTGTCGCGGTGGACAAGTTCACCAAGTGGATAGAAGTAAAGCCCATCAAGAAGTTGAATGGTCCGACTGCAGTGACTTTCATCACCGACATCACGACTCGGTACAGCATACCACACAGCATCATCACCGACAATGGCACGAATTTTGCCAAAGGTGCCTTGGCCCGTTTTTGCGTTATACAGGGCATCCGACTGGACTTAGCATCCGTTGCCCATCCGCAGTCGAACGGCCAGGTAGAGCAAGCAAATGGCCTCATCTTGTCCAGCGTCAAGCCTCGGCTAGTCGAACAACTGGAACGTTCGGCCGGCTGTTGGCTTGACGAGTTGCCAGCCGTCCTCTGGAGTCTGCACACAACTCCAAACAAGACAACCGGCTTCACACCTTTCTTCCTCGTCTACGGTGCTGAAGCTGTCATCCCGACGGACATAGAGTTCGACTCCTCGTGAGTCACCATGTACACTGAGGAGGAGGCAGAAGAAGCACGTCAAGACGGTGTCGATCTGCTGGAAGAGGGCCGGCTGTTGGCGCTTAGCTGTTCCAGCATCTACCAGCAGAGCCTGCGCCGATACTACAACAAGAAGGTCAGGCCGAGATCTTTCCAAGAGGGCGACCTTGTGCTCCGACTGATCAAGCGAACAGCCGGCCAGCACAAGCTGTCGGCACCTTGGGAAGGCCCCTTCATTATCAGCAAAGTGCTGGGCAACGACTCCTACTACCTGATCGACGCTCAGAAGCCCCGAGCACGCAAGAGGGACGACTCCGGCAAAGAGACGGAATGCCCATGGAATGCAAATCTTCTCCGAAGATTTTACAGTTGATGCAGTATGTATCACGCTACCCTTTGTATTAAAGTACCAAGACTTCGGGCCCCCCGAGGCGAGCTTGGGGACTGCCCTTTTTGTTATCTGTATGATAAGAATTATGCCTTTGAGTATATTACTCTTTTGTTATGCCGCTTGGCACCGGGCTCGACTAGTCGGCCTGGGGACTCGCCGCCTCGCGCTATGAAATGCTTCCCGCAGTCGGACAAGTAGTGTGTGATGCCTAAGCCGTCTCCTGTCAGAAGCCGCAGCTTGCAGAGCGACTGTTTGGTGGGCAGGAGTAAGGAAGAATGGGCGCCCACATGAAAAATGGCTAAGGACTCAAAGCATAAGCATAGCCTAAGCCGGCTTCCAGCGTCTCTTAGCAAAGCCGACTCTTTAGCAGTCGGCTTGCCGCTTTCTATCCAACTTGTTAAAAGACTCTAAAAAATGGCCAAGTACTTGCCTTCCCAAAATAGCCAAGCATTTGATCCAGAGGCGGTCCGCAGAGCGGCCGTCTGACTGGCAAGGCGGTGACTAAGGGAAGGCGGCAAAGGAAAAAGCCAAAAGAGCAATGAGCAAGGAAAGATAGAACTTGGATAAATATTTACATAGGCCCTTGGCCGAATCTTCAAACAGAAGTTCAAAATACACCCCGCGGGTGGAATTGTTCGAATTAACAAGTTCTTCAAAGACTACTAGAACAGATAAAATGAAGGCAAGAATGGCAGCCTAGGAAGCGGCAGAGGGGTTCGGAGGGTCGTAAGAGACGGCGGTGTCAAGCGCCGGGGCGGCCGGCTGGACGGTCTCGGCTTGGTCATCTTCGGCGGCAACCGGCTCAGTTGGGCGCGACTTGTTGCTGGAGGCGCAGTCGAGCTGAGGCTGGTCGCCCATTCCGCCTTCTGGCGCCTCCGTCTCACCTCCGTCCTCCGCCTCGCCTTCCTCCTCGGCGCTGGAACCGATCACCTCCGCCGAGTCCTCGTCATAATCCGGGTTCATCCCGAACCACTTCGGCGGCGCCTCCTTGCCGTCTTCAGCCCGACCAGGGATGAAGATGCTGGTGTCGGCATAGTCGGTGATCGCCGCAGCACGAGCGACGAGGACATCTTCCACAGCTACCAGCTCCGCCTGGGCCTCTGACCGGAACGCGGCCAGTCGGTCCAGGTCCAGCCCTAGATACCACGTCTTGACGAATTCCAAGGCCCGGTGCGCTCCAGCCCGGGCCGAGGAACCCTTCCAAGTCTCAAGACGACCAAATGCGACCTCCAGCCAGTCGGCAATCTGATTGGCAGTGCGCAGAACCGGCATGTCTGGCCACAGGGTAGCAATGGCCTGGGCGCCGGCACGTTGAAGCCGGCGCAGCATCCGGTGGGCCGGCCGCAGACGAGCCTCGATGCTCAGAAGCTGCTCATTGAGGGTCCGGGGGGCGTTGGCGGCAATCTCCGCACCATCTGCCCTCCGCGCCTCGCGATCAGCCTCGATGGCTTGAGTGGCCGCCTGTGAGTGGCCGGGGAAGAAATCTGCCAAGACAAAAAAGAAGCAAGTCAAAATCAGGAGTCAGCCCGACCCACAGTCGGCGGCTCGAAGGAAACAAAGAAACCCACCGTCGACGATGTCCTCGATCTCATGGAAGCCGGAGGTCAGCTGTGCCTCCTTGTCGGTCCAGGAGGAGCGCTCGCTTTCGAACTCGGCCAGGAGAGCAGCCTCTCTCTTCTCTGCCTCGTCCTGCGCCTTCTTGAGCAGCTCCTTCTGCTTCGCCAGCTGCGCGGCCAGCAGGTCGCGCTCCGCGGCGAGTTTGCTGCACTCCTCCCCCTTGGCACGCAACGCGGTGTTGGCCTCGCCCAGCTGCTGCTGGAGAGTGGTGTTGGCCTCTGAAGAATAAAAGGAAAAGACGTTAAGTCGTCAACAAAGAAGGTCGCCGGGAAGATCCGGCCCGACTACTCAGCAGTCGGCCCGAATCTCGGGGACTACAGCCCGCGGGTGCGCCAGCGCGCCCCCGCGAAGAAGAAGGAGGACTCACTCCGACTCTCCGACAGGTCGGCAGTCCGTCTGCCCAACTCCTCGACATTGCGGTTGAAGGCAGTGACACGGAGGTTGTGATACTCCTATGATAAGAATTTCCTGACGAAGATAAGTATTGGAACTCGCCAGGAGTTCCGGGCCGCCTGCTCAGCAGCCGACTTGAAACTCGGGGACTACACCCAGTGGGTGCGCTGGCGCGCCCCCACAGAGAAGAACAAGGAAAAACAAAGTCAAAAAGAAAGCATACTCGGACGGCTACTCGCGACGCCAGATGTGCCTTGGTGCAGGCCTGGATGGCGTCGCCCTCGGCTCGCAGCTTCGCCTGAACATCCAGAAGCGACTGGTTCAGCGGGCCCGTGCTGCCTCCTCGCAACCACCCAATGGGTGCGGCACTTGTCGCCTCGGCGTCTGGGATGGCCGAGCTGGCGGCGCTAGTCTCCAGGGGGCGTGGCACCGACGTCGCCTTCTCAAGGCAGCGGCGTGCTAGCGAGGCGACTTGGAGGAGCAGCCTCGCCACAGACTCGTCCTCAGTCGGTGGCACTGGTGGACCCGCCGGCTGTTTACCCTGCACGCTCCCAAACGGCGGCGGAGGCGGCAGTGGCGGCACGGCCGTGTCCGACATGGAGGCCTTGTCGCTTTCCCTCTACATGATGGGTTCTCGCCGCCGGCTTCCCCAGTCTGCCCCGTGAACTCCGGGGGCGGCGGCGCGGAGTTCAGCGGAACGACAAGTAGCGCCAATTGGCGGTGCGCGGCCTCCTTTGCTTGCCGCCTTGCCGCAATGGCGGCTTCGGCCTCATCCAGCTTCCTCTGGGCGGAGGCCGCCGCCTTCTCGGCCTCCGCCTTCTCCAGACGGGCGGCCTCGTCCTCATCGCGCTTCTCCCGCGCGTTCCGCTCCGTCGCCTCCCGGAGGTCGGCGGCATTGTCAATCCGCCGAGTAGTGGCGGACGTCTTTGCCGACCCCATGACAGAGGCGGCGGCGACCCTCTCAAAAGTAAGGGGAGCCCTGAAGCGAGAAAGGCATGTAAATGATTTGGGCAAAATTCACTAGTAAAAGACAAGACAAAGGCGGAGGCGCTTACACAGAAACCAGTGGAGGCTTCTTCACTTCCTTACGAAAGCGGTTGGCCTTCGCGATCGCCTCCTCCCGCTTGGTAGCGGCGGCCGCCCCCTTGAACTTCTTCGATCGGCCGCCAAGCAGGCTCGGCCCGGCCCAGCGCCTCTTCACGCCGCTTGACCATCCAAGCCGACGGAGGAACGAGGCGGGGCGACTTCCCCCTCGGCTTCGTCATCAGGCCAGTCGGCAAAGGTGGCCGAGGGCCTGAAGCCTCCTCCTCTCCCTCCTCCTCCTCCTTCGGCGTCGTCCTCCATCGCTGCGGCCCCCAAGTCAGGGTCGTCGACGTCGCTCTCCGCCCGGTCAGAGACGTACTGACGGGTCGGGCCCATGGTGCCGGCTGAGGGTTGGATGAGGGGATTCTGACTCAAGAAAAACCAAGAAAATCAGAAGTCGGACTCGGCTGCAAAAGAAGACGGAACAAAAGATGACTTACAACAGGCGGGGGGTTGGCGCGCGAGTACGGCTCCTTGCCGAACCGCCAATCCGCCGTAAGACTGTAGTTTGCAATGTAATTCACCGTGTCCGCCACCTCCGCGTGGGGCATGTCCTTGGAGCACAGCCGACTCGGATCCCGATGGCCGCTCATCTGACAGATCAGATGAGGTCAGCCTTGGAGCGGGAGGACTCGGCGCGCCACGAAGGCGGCCAGCAAGTCGGCCCCGGTCAAACCCTCCGACTGCATCAGCACTCGGAGTCGCGCGACAGCGGCGGCGCCAGCAGGAGTCAGCGTCTTGACCCGGTGGGACCAGCTGGGGAGCCTCCCAGCCGGTGTGCCGGCTGCGTAAGGCGACAGATTGACCCAGTCGCCGTCGGAGGCGACGTTCTTCACGTAAAAATATGACCACTGCCACATCTTCACCGACTTGATCAGCGGAATGGCGGGGAATGGGTTGTCGGCCGGCGATCTCCGCATCGCGATGAAGGCACCACACTGGGCCGGCATGCCAGCGACGTGCGTGCCAAGCTTGGACTGGAAGAATTCCCCCCACAGCTCGATGGTGGGGAGAACACCGAGGAAGCCTTCACACAGGGTGGCGAAGGCAGCCAGCAGCCCCACCGTGTGCGGGGTGAGGTGGTGCGGCTGGAGCCCGTGGAACTCCAAGAAGGAGCGGAAGAAGCCGCTCGCCGGCAGCCCCAGGCCGCGCATGAGGTGCGAGCGGAATACGACCTGCTCGCCCTCCTCCGGCGCCGGCTATATTTCCCTCTCCGGCGCGGCACGGGCTCGCACTAGGTCCGCGCCGGGGAGGCGACGTGTCCTGCGGAGGAACTCGATATGGTTGTCATCCACCTCGGAGCCGTCCCACACGCCGGAGCGCATAGCGGGAGGCACGGCGGTGGAGGAAGAGCTCATCGCTGCAAGCGTGGCGTGGTTCGGTGCGGCGGCAGCAAGAGGAAGAAGAAGCAAGAAGAAAGCAAGGGGAGTAGGGGAGATGGGCGCGCGTGCTTCGCCGCCCCCTTCCTCCCGCCTACTTATAGGCTCATGGGCTGAGAAGCCGATGGGGCGGGCGTGGGATTAACTGTGCCCAGGCCACCACGCCCCCCACGATTTATCACACGAAGTAACTGCGTGCAGTTACGACATGGGAAACCCAACCGTCTGCGCGGCCGCAACAAATCCGTTCGCGTGCTGAGGCACGGTAGTGGCGGGCCCCGCCTGAGGTCCTGTTCCGTCGCGCGCGTGGGTGGGCAGGCTGACCTCGCCACATGGCGCCACGCGACGGACCCACAACGGGCGGCTTCCCGGAAGCTTATCAGGCACGCTGCCTAGACCCCGCTGCGACATTCAAGCTCTCTAAGAGGCGAGACGGCTTTCTGCGAGTCCGACTCCAGCTAGTCGGCCTGGAGGAAGACGGCGGGCAAGGACCAGATTCAACCAGAAGGAAGAAACTGTTGAGACTCCTCGACATATCACCCTCAGTGTCTCACCAGCTTCGGGGACTACTGTCGGAGTAATGGGCCACGGGTAGGCTAACCCGAGCCCCAGAACCTTTCAAAACATCGGGGCAAACTGCTCCCCTCAAGACTCCGTGAAAAGGAGCCGCCTCCTGGGAGTCGGCGGCAAGGCCGCTGACTGTCCCTCACTGCCAAATCCCAGGGACGGCTTCGAGATAAGCTGACTCCTGTTGGCGGCTTCCAGAGAAGCCGGCTATGGGGAGTTGGCCCGCGACTCCGACTGTCCCTAGCGGCCGAGTCCCAGGGACGACTTCAAGATAAGCCGACTCCTGTTGGCGGCTTCCAGAGAAGACGGCTATGAGGAGTCGGCCCACGACTCCGACTACCTCCTGCCTTCGCCACGATGGACGGGATAGGGTACGGCCACCGCATGGCCCATCCCCCTCCCGCTTACGAAGGACCGGCATGGCTACAGTGCGCCGTGTCGATGGAGATCTCCATGCGGCGCGGCACTGTTGCCATGCCTGCCCTGACCTCAGCCCCCGTGGGCGGCGCACTGTGCCCACGACGGCTTGCCTATACGGCCCAGAGACGGCAGGTCCCACCCGTCAGCGGGGGTACAAAAGACGGCAAGAGCGCCACAAGACGGACCCGTTGGGAGTCGGCCCCCGGGAGTCGGCCGGCCCCTCCCACGGGCCCCACACACCATTAACCAGACAAGACGGGGAATGGCACAGTGATCGCCCGTCAGGCGGCAGCACTGTTGCCACGACCCCGTGACCAAGCCAACGTCATTAGAGGCACGACTACAGTACCAGGCCTGTCGGCGGGGCCCGCCAGTCGGCGGGCCCCAGCAGTCGGCGGAGAAGACGGCGGCCTAAGAGACAAACGGCTGGGACCCACGCCCAGCCGGATTACCAGTGTATCCCTGGGGGTGGGCCTATATAAGCCCCCAGGGCACCCATGCATGGGGGATCGCTCCTTTAGACTAGACCAGATCATATAGGAAGGAGGGAGCTAGCCTCACCTTCTCCTACCTCCAGAAAACAGCTCAAGGAGCAACCTTGTACTCACTTTGCCATAGTGATCATGCGGAGACCCCGCAGAGCAACAGTAGGGGTGTTATCTCCACGGAGAGCCCTGAAGCTGGGTAAGATTCGCCGGCGTGCATGCCTTCGCCTCATCCCGTTTCCAGGCACCGGCGACGCTCTACTCGCCCCCACCATGATAAACCATCCTTTGGCATATGTCGCATCCAACCCCCGATAGAACAACTATGCTGAGACGAGAACGCAACCAAACACACCCTGTATGCCATGCATGTTCATACCATTTGTGCCTTTCTACTTCACTTACTGCACTACATTACTCAAGTTCGTACGTCCACTCCTGGGTACATGTCTGTCTCGTAGTTCCAGTGCCACGTGTTCTTCATATAGATGGAACGATCGTTGCATAACACGTGCGCCTTGATGCTAGATGTCTCGCGTGTTGCCAAAAGGATGAACAAAGCTCACGTAAAAAAAATAGAGTGGAAGAACATAGATTTCGGACGACCGAGAAGGAGCAAGGAACCTCGTGGTGGAGCATCTGCACTCATAATATTTAATGTTATTCAGCGATATAAAATTAACCAATCATCTCCATAGTGGACTAGAAGAGTACGAAACACGGCGGCCCAGTGTAGTTACATCATACTAGTACATGGCTAACCCACGTTATCACCATATTTCTTGGCTTCCGTGCGACACCTATCTCTAGTAATCCAGCAGCCTGTATCGCTTCTCCCTCCTCGTCTCTATCAAAGTGCGGAGGGCTGGCGTTTCTGCCGTATATTGAGGTCGGTTAACTATCACATGTTAGCGACATGCCAAGAGCATTCTAAAAAAATTCCTTTCATGTTCTGTTTTCAAAAAGAAAAAAATCCTTTCACGTACGAATTTGCCTGTATGCTTTGAGCAACTTGCATGTCCTATACTGCTCCTGTTTGATACTCTAACTTAGCTAGAGGTTACACTAACTCATGACTAACCCTGAACTAACTGTAGCCAAAGAGGTGTTTGGGTGACAGGGTTAGATTGACAATAAATGCACTTCATGGAGAGAGAAAAGTGATTTTTCAGTGGTCCCAATGAGAACTATCTCCAGTTAGCACCTCTTGGGTGGGATAGTTTTTTTGGTGGGTTCGGTGCAACTTGCTCCAATTTAAACCCTCATGCTTGGATACTTTAGGGCTATTTGAGCCCCAACTAGCTCAAACTAACTCTAACCCATGGATCCAAACAGGGCCTATGGCCAGTCTCGACGCGGAGCAGTTGCGTGCACCGGGAAGCGGTGCTCTCTCGACCGTCGCACCACTTCAAAGCCGGCGCCAGTGAGAGGTCGCCTCCGCTCTGGCCAGGCATTAATGCGGCACTGACGCTCCAGGCGACGCTGACCATTTCACGCGGGAAGCGCGCGCTGGCAAGGGAGTATAGGTTTTGAACCGTTTCAGGTGTAGTAGTAATGGTAGTTTGCAAAACTACTCAATTATTGCACTCAGTTTCCTAAGAAATTGTGGTAAAAATGTTACTCCACAGCCCGCTTCCCTTCTCCTTCCTGCTCGTGATTTACGTGGCCATGTTAACATGGTTGTGTCAAAAAAATGTCACTTCCTGCTCGTGATTTGCGTTATATAATTACAAGCAAGATTCTCGTGCATTGCACGGAACATCAATATGCATTTTTTTACAAAACACCTGTTGTGATTGACCCATGCAGGAGTAATCCCATGTGTAAAAACTAATGATATCTCGAGAATTTTACCGGAAAACTGGTATCTCGAGGATGTCATCAAAAAAATGAAAGATGAGAGATAAGGCAAGGAGGAGTGGAGCGTGGTGGTGACTGGTGGTCGGAATGGGCGGAGGCATGGGGATGGACGGCGCCGGCAGGCGGCAGCGGCCACCATGCATGCTAGATTGTTCCAGAGACTTATTCCTTTTTTAATTGCTGAGCAATGAGGTTGCGGGAGATAATGATGTGGAGAGAGGTGCGGGTATCTTTTGTAAAATTATCATAGTTTGCTTCCTATCTGTTAGATATAGATAATACGGTCAGTATTACAAGATGGCAGGCACACCGTCATCGCCAACTCGTTTTTTATAAGGGTATACAGATGATAAGTTTGCTGACTACTAAAGTAAAGTGGAATCTGTCCATGTTATGCAAGTAAATAAAGGTGATTGTTTATCATACGGGTAAGGTTGGATGAAGGGTGGTAGGAACAAATGCTCCGCCTAGAGCATGTGTGTGAGAGATGGAGTCTTAGTGTGTGTGGTGTGTGTGTGTGTGAGAGAGAGAGAGAGGAGAGAGAGAGAGATGGAGTCTTAGTTTGTGTGTGAGAGAGAGAGAGAGAAAGATGGAGTCTAAGTGTGTGGGGTGTGTGTGTGTGTGTGTTTGTGTGTGTGTGTGT
>NC_041387.1:76726194-76747519 GCF_002162155.2 Triticum dicoccoides
GAGTCTTAGTGTGTGTGGGGGGGTGCGTGCGTGTGTGTGTGTGTGTGTGTGTGTGTGTGTGTGTGTGCACGCGCGCGCGTGTGTGTGTGTATGTCCCGGGGTCCTCTGTGGCGGATGTAATTTAAGTGTGCATGGCTTTATCATAGAGAGGTGATGTGTATGGCAGAGGCCACCAACGATGGGATGCGAGAGAGAAAATGCCCGTAGGAGGGAAGAGAAGGTGCGTGCGTGTGAGAGGAGTCGACATCGAGAGAACATGTTTGTTCGAGAGACACCACGGAAGACTACTATATATCGATGGTGCATGTAGGCGGGAATTAAACAAAGGGATGGTCTTATTGGTTTCGAGGATATAGGGGAAGAGTGAGAGGCGCGCGGGGCGCGGGGTAGCTAGAACGAGATTGTTAAGTGTGAGTGTGTGTTTTGCCCATCCAGGCAGAAGTTATGTGCACAAAAGAGGAGAACAATTCAATGTGGCGTTAGGATTGAGGGTAATTAACTACGTATGGAGACATAGAGACCTTGAACATGCATGTGTGAGAGGTATACATGTATACGTGGGATGTGTGTGTGTGCGAGCGCGCATGATCGAGATAAAAGAAAGAAGGCATAAGTCCTAAGATCAACAACATGGGAGAGACGGATCGGTATGACAATATGCATGCATGTGAGAATGCAGGGAAGAAGGCCCGACAATTGAGCATGTGTTTTTGTATTTAAGAGATAGTGGCGTGGGCTGGAGCATGCATCTATGGCGAGCAGAGGGGGTGAGGCGCAACGATTGTGCAAAAGAGATCAACCTATAAATGCATATGTACGGATAGACATATATAGTGTGGGTGATAGGAAGCAAGACTCCATGCGAGAAAGAAATGTTGATGGAGAAACTACAGATAGATACAGAGATGGAGATGCTAGCTAGAGAGACATCCGTTAGTTTGGGTGTCGGAGATGACCGTCGGGTGGTTCAAAGGGTGAAGTTATATATGTGTGTGAGAGGGCACTTGACTGCATGCATGTAGAGAGAAACATATGTAGTGTGCGTGATAGGAATCAAGAGTGAGGGCGAGAAAGAAGGTTGATGGAGAAACAGATAAATAGAAAGATAAAGATGCTAGCTAGTGTGCGCTAGAGATAGGAGTCGAGTGGATCAGAAGGTTGGGTTATGTGTGTGGGTGTGAGAGAGATAGAGAGAGGGTGCATGTGAGTCACATACAAACACATATCAGAGAGAAATGAGATCCAGAGAGACGGAGTTTTGTGTCTACGAGAGAGAAAGATATTTCACAACGAGAGTGATAGCTAGAGAGACATATGAGGGAACGCAAGATATCTCTAGGGAGAGAGGGTGTGTTTGAGCGACATACAAGAGAACAATGGAGAAATATGAGACCCTGGGAGACAGAGTTTGTGTTTGTGTGTGAGAAAGAGATATTGAAGAGGAAGAGTCGTAGGTTCTCATATCTAAGGAGCGAAAGACATATCTGTATGAGGGGTGTGCGAGTGGCACACATGGGAATAGTTGAGAGAAATGAGACCCCGGGAGACAAAGTTTTGTGTTTTTGTAGAGAAAGAGATTCCACATGGAGAATCATAGCTAGAGACACATAGCAGGGAGCGAGATATACTTAGAGAGAGATAGAGTGATGAAGGTCCATGGAGAGAGTACCGTCAGTGTGTTACGAAGATAAAAGATCATTGTCGACATACAGGTAGCACGAGAGATGCCTGAGAGATGATGAACGCGTATAGGTCCAGAGAGATAGTCCTATATAGGCATGAGTGATAGCTATATGAGACGAATATCTGGATTAAAGGGGATTCAAATATTTAAACTGGAGATCACGACATCGATAATATCATAACACAAATTGGTGTATCAAACATGCATATTCATTTGAATTTGGGCACACGTGTAATGTTATATAGTTTATCAATATTGGCGATCCATAGATTCTTCAATTACAAACAATGCATGGTTTATATGCAATTAGTGTCTAAACGGGATTACACTATATGTTGCGTGTGTGAAACACATTATACATGTTTGAGAAGTTAAAAAAACCCGCATGAAACACACATTAATTGGAGACAGTTAGCGAGGAATGCATACATTGGATTTCAACATAAAGTGGTTTCAAATATTTGAAAATCCAAATTGATGGTTACAACCTTATGAATCTGAGATCATGCCATTTGTAAACCATATTTATGTATAAATGGTGTTGTGCTTTTGAAAGTATATATGTAAAAAAATGATGTATATAGAATGTAATTCCAATTGAAAATGGATCCCGCCCGAAAAAATATAGTAGAATACAAACGGGATTCGAATTGAGTTGGCACGGTAAACGTGCACTGTGCAAAATTTGAATGAAGCGGGGAAAGTCGCAGTAACCGCCCGAAACCAAAATCTGCGAGATGGAAATCACTACTGCCTATCCCTGCCGCGCAAAGCCTATCTGCTGGATTTCTATAGGTTTCGATAGGGGTAGGTTTGTAATTTCACCCAAACATGACGTAACCGCCTCTCACCCGGATTCATACACGGTGGGCGCCAAAACACAGTTTGCCCTCGGCCGAAATCGACTCCCTCCCCGATTCATATTCATACACGGTGGGCGCCAAAAACAAACTCTCGTCGGCAAATATTTGGTGTATGTGAGATTACCGTCCTATCCCCAACCGACTAATGTTGCTGTGATGTAGTAGAAATTTGAAACAGGGGCTAAGTTTGTAAATTTCCTCGCATTTGAGACAAGCGCGCCCTAACTACATGGTTCCCCCCTTCCTCTCTACCTCCCTTTTCCCCATTCGTACTCCGTGGGCGCCAAAACACCCTCTCCACCCCACCCTCCTCCGTCTGCCGTCGTCCGCCACTCCATCCACCGCCGTCCTCCTCCACCATGCCGGAGCTGATACCCCGACGCCGCCATCCATTACAAGAGATCGACCTCTCTCATCCACGCCTTCGGACCGGGATCCTTGCATCCCGTCCTCTCGCTTCATCCCCGTCGTCGTCCACCTTGTCGGCGCCGCTCCTACGACCGTCTCGTCCACCGCGCCCCGCCGCCACCGTCTACCCTCCTAGATCTGCTTCCACGCCACCAACAGCCATCGCTACCGCAGCACTGTCAAATTCTCGCCAGATGCGTACACGGCGCCGCACCAGAGGCGGTACACTTTCGTATCTGCTCAACTTATTTATCGCAGCAAGAAAATAGATCACCACTGCTTTACTCTGATTTCTTGTCTTGGTTGCGAAGTTGCGTTTGTCCGGTTTGCACCTTCAGATCCGCCATGGCACGCTCAACACTATACTCCCAATGCTTATGGTTTTCCCCTTTTATATTCCACACTAGTTAAATCACAGTAGACTAAATTTCAAAATTGGGTCAGTCAATTTTTCAGAGCTCGCCGGAGTTCGCCGGTGCGATCCAAGGGGCTCGGGTGGTTGTGGGGCCTCGCCGAACAAAGAAAACTCGACGCGGGTGGGGGGTGGGGGTGGCGGAGGAACACAGGCGATGGGGGCCGGTGGTCCGGCCGGTGGCCCGTGCAGTGTTATGTATGGGAAGAATCATAGACGAGGAAGAAGAAGGGTTAGGAGACGTAGGATCTTCATCCAACCGCCTGAAATGGTCGAGAGACAACTGGGAGTTGCATTCTTAATGCGCTCTGGTTCATCATGTGTGGGCACTGCGCAACCAACATTTTATTATCCAAAATCTGCTTGCTCTTCTTTACCATGTTTGATAGAGCTGTGACACAAAACGTAGGACCGACTCCAACAGACTGTACCCATACTTCACCGGCCACACCACTAGCCCCACCACACAGGACCTGCACTCCAGCAAAAGGTATACCGATTTCATTTTCCATAGCACCAGCTGTACCACAGAAAAATCCCACTCCAGCAAAAAGTACAGCAAGTCCACCGGCCGAAGACCTATCCCAACTGCAGAGACGGCCAATTCCTGCAGATTGGAACCCCATTCCATTTATTCCCAGTTTAAAAGACAATGCTTTCAATGTTGTTAGGGACTACGTGCATATATTCCCATCATGGGAAGATTATTGTGAAGACAAACACCATTTTCACATCTTCCTGTCCAACTTATGTGTAAGTGCTATTATTCATGGTTAGTATTTTCCTGTTTTCTGCTGATTGAACACATCAATGATTTACATTACATTGTTGTAACTAGGCGAGGGTCAATCTGGATAGTCATGACGAGGAAAGCTTGCTTGTGCTTTTCAAGGAAGCATTGCAGCAGTATCGGTGTTACCTGAGGAAATCACACTTTGGTGGCAAATCTATAAACAAATTTCCGGTGAAGTCTCCTGTGCTAAATTTAGAAGACATTGAATGGAAAAACCTTGTTATGCACTGGTCTTGTTCCCAGGATGAGGTACTGTCTATGAAATCACATGACAATTTGCACTTCTACTTTTCCGCATGTGCCTTATGGATCTTTTTTTGCAGGAAATCAGCTCGAAGAAGAATTCCGGTTTGAAAAGAACGACAGGATATCACAAATATGTTGCCCGCTGCTTTGCTCTTGTTAGTACCTATTGTCCTGTATCACTGTACTTGCATACATACCTGGTTCATTATGTGACAGCAGTATGCATGGTAGCTTGCTTATCAATTGTTCGCTCCAAATTATCTGATCTGTATGAATGGTTACATTAGTGTAGAATATATCCAATGCCAATGAATTTTTTTAGCTCTGCATTATTCTTGTAAGTACATGATGTCCTTTATCAGTGTACTTATATTGACAGGTAGTTGTTCATGTACCATCACTCTGCAGCTTATTTTCCTTTGCCCTCCATTTTCTACACATCAGATCTATATTTACTCTTACCATAAGGTTGGTATTGAAGAAGTTTAGCTGTGCATTGCTCTTGGTTGTGCCTTTTGCCTGTATCGCTGCACATACATTTATAGCTACTTGGTTATGTAGCATCACTCTTCATCTTATCTTAAATATTCTCCATTTTTTCGTATATTATCACATCTATATTTACTCTTAACAAAATGTAGAATAAAGGCAATGCTTATGAAGAACATTCTGTGCTAAATTTCTTGAATTGCCCCCCCCCCCCATCAGCATGGACAAGGGCTTTATAGAGCCTCTCTTCACCAGTAATGTAAGTTTGTCCTTCTCAAGCCTTCAAACTTTGTTGTGTATATTTGGTTAGGCATGACTGCAATAGCTGTTTATGTTTGGTGTTTGCATCAAATTGCATGTTTAAAGTTTATTATGTAGTTCATAAACAAAAGTTTGTCCTTCTCAATTTAAGTTTTCAGTTGTACAACCAAGTTCCTTCTTCATACCATGTAAATTAAACTATACAGAGCAAGTGATCTTCTTTTGCACTGCATGTATGCTTCTGTTCTTCATCCGTAATCCAGTGGTGTGGTGAACCTACCCACTACAGCACAATGTCATATTCTGCAATGTCTTAACTATGAACAATGTCATATCATTCTACTATTATTTAAACCGCCTCTTTATTTGCCAATCTGAAATGGGATAAATTGACAGCACACTAACCATTGATACTTATGAGTTCTTGATCTGTAATCCAGTGGTGTCGTGAAGCTGCCAACTCCTTCACAATGTCAATTCCTGCCATGTCTTGACCTGAATAATACCATATTGTGTTAATACAATTTTAAACTGTGTCACTTTATTCGTCAGTAAGAAATGTGATGAATTGTCAGCACTGATACTTTTATGTGCAAAACCTGTCATCTGTCTGCTTGTTTATCTTTCAGAGTGAGGAAGATATAAGTGTTGAACAAGTGCAGTCTCATCATCTTGCTCAGCTGCTTGCGCTGCAGCTCCCCAGCAGGGCTAACCTTTCTTGAACTCTATTGAAGTGCTGTCAGTTTTGTATATTATTTTGTCGGCGTGTTTATTTGCACTAGTGGCGATCTTTGATGCCCAGTGTATGTAATCTGCTGTCTGCTTGTGCTTTATTATCATAGTGGCGAACTTTGATGCCTAGTGGATGTAATATGCCGTAATTTCTTTATTGTATAGTCTAGGTTTTTTCTTATTCACGATGATGCAGTTATTTTACTGTATATATATCCTGTCTTTGCAGTAAACCAGCCAAACCGTAAAATTACGGTACATAATCGGGTCATGATGCAATCACGATGTATGATCCGCATCATGGGCCCCGTCAAACTGGCCCACTGGTAGATTCGGGCCTTTAATAGGCCGAGTAACCCCCGGCCCTATTTTCGCAAGAAAACTCAATGCGCTTTTAGGAGGATGAGAAGTAGGCTGGGCCTGAAACATGCCGAATAGCTCACGGGCCGGTGGCAGCCCGAAATGGACCCCGGCCCATGATTCTACGAATCAATTCACGGGCTTTTAACAGGCCAAAGTTGTCTCGGTCCTTGTTTGGCCTAATCAGATATCGGCTGCGAGCAGGCCGGATGCAAACCGGGTCGTAGTTAGGCCCAACTATATGACGGGCTTTTAACAGGCCAAAATTAATATAGGGCCGAAATGTTAAATGGGCCCTTAACAGGCCAAAACTAATATCAGGCCGAATTACTAAATGGGCCTTTAGCAAGTGGGCCCAAAAGCATAGCGTCTAGTCAACGGGCCGAATCTGATATGGGCCATAATTGAGCCCAAAGCCTCTTAAAGGGCCGGACCTGATCTGGGCCATGATTTGACCCAGAAAGTGGGAGGCTTTTAACGGGCCGGATCTTATATGGGCCATTACTAGGCCCGGAACGTGGCAGGCCATTAATGGACCGGATCAATTATGGGCCGGCATTTGGCCCAAAACATGGCAGCCAGTTAATGGGCCGGCCTACTAGGGTCCTCAAAATCTTGTGGGCCTACAGCTGGGCTGGCCCATTAATGTCGGCGAAATCTCATGGGCCTTTAGCTGGGCCGGCCCATTATGATCCGCAAGAATTTTGTGGGCCATTACCTGGGCCAGCCCATTATGGCACACAAAAATCTTGTGGGCCTTTACCTGGGCTGGCCTATTATGGCCCGCGAAATCTTGTGGGCCTTTACCTGCGCTGGCCTATTATGGCCTGCGAAATCTTGTGGGCCTTTAGCTGGGCCAGCCCATTATAGTCCGCAAAATCTCATGGGCCTTTAACTGGGCCGGCCCATTATGGGCCGCCAAATCTTGTGGGCCATTAGTTGGGCCAGCCCATTTAAACTTGATTGGTCGTGCCACATGTCGACGTATCATAGGCGCCTTCTGTCCAATGAGTGGATGACATCTGTCCTAACGATGAGCCGACACGTGTTTCCTCCAACCAATGATGATTTTACACGTGGAAAATCCCCATTGGTCGGGGCTGTTAACGGGTTATCGGATCCAAAACCTGACCCGATAGCTTAACGGCGTTCCGTTACGGTGGATGCCACGTGTCGGTCACCCTTGACGAAAGCACTTCTGTGACGCGCGATTTATCATCATGGAAGTGGACACTTCCATGATGATAATTTTGGTAATGTCATCGAACACTTCTACGACAGCACAGGTATGACTATCTTGATTCTGTCATAAATTTGTCATGGATGTACATGCATGACAAAAAACGTGACCTACTATGACAAACATGTATCATCACGGAAGTGTATTTTTTTGTAGTGATGCCTGGATGGCGGCAGCGCCGGCGCCGCGCCAGGGAGCGGGAGAGGCCCGAGGACGGTGGTCGGAGGGTGCTGCCGGCTGCGGCCACGCTCGTAAGGCCGGAGGCGGACTGCCGGCTGATACGTCCATTTTGCATCATGCTTTTATATCGATATTTATTGCATTATGGGCTGTTATTACACATTATGTCACAATACTTATGGCTATTCTCTCTTATTTTACAAGGTTTATCACGAAGAGGGAGAATGCCGGCAGCTGGAATTCTAGCTGGAAAAGGAGCAAATATTGGAAACCTATTCTGCACAACTCCAAAAGTCCTGAAACTCCACGAAAGTCATTTTTGGAATTAATAAGAATTATTGAGCAAAGAAAGTACCAAAGGGGGCTCACACCCTGGCCATGAGGGTGGGGGCGCCCCCCTACTGGGCGCGCCCCCTGTCTCGTGGGCCCCGTGGTGGCCCACCGGTGCCCATCTTCTGCTATATGAAGGCTTTCACCTCGGAAAAAATCATAAGCAAGCTTACGCGACAAAACTCCGCCGCCACGAGGCGGAACCCTTGGCGGAACCAATCTAGGGCTCTGGCAGAGCTGTTCTGCCGGGGAAACTTCCCTCCGTGAGGGGGAAATCATCACCATCGTCGTCACCAACAATCCTCTCATCGGGAGGGGGTCAATCTCCATCAATATCTTCACCAGCACCATCTCCTCTCAAAACCCTAGTTCAGCTCTTGTATCCAATCTTGTATCAAAACCACAAATTGGTACCTGTGGGTTGCTAGTAGTGTTGACTACTCCTTGTAGTTGATGCTAATTGGTTCACTTGGTGGAAGATAATATGTTCAGATCCTTAATGCATATTAATACTCCTCTGATCATGAACATGAATATGCTTTGTGAGTAGTTATGTTTGTTCCTGAGGACATGGGTGAAGTCTTGCTATTAGTAGTCATGTGAATTTGGTATTCGTTCGATATTTTGATGAGATGTATGTTGTCTCTCCTCTAGTGGTGTTATGTGAACGTCATTCACATGACACTTCACCATTATTTGGGCCTAGAGGAAGGCATTGGGAAGTAATAGTAGATGATGGGTTGCTAGAGTGACAGAAGCTTAACTCGTAGGTTATGCGTTGCTTCGTAAGGGGCTGATTTGGATCAACTAGTTTCATGCTATGGTTAGGTTTACCTTAATACTTCTTTTGTAGTTGCGGATGCTTGCAATAGGGGTTAATCATAAGTGGGATGCTTGTCCAAGAAAGGGCAGTACCCAAGCATTGGTCCACCCACATATCAAATTATAAAAGTACCGAACGCGAATCATATGAGCATGATGAAAACTAGCTTGATGATAATTCCCATGTGTCCTTGGGAGCGCTTTTCTCATTATAAGAAATTGTCCAGGCTTGTACTTTGCTACAAAAAGGATTGGGCACCTTGCTGCACTTTATTTACTTTCATTGCTTGTTACCCGTTACCAATTATCTTATCACAAAACTATCTGTTACCTACAATTTCAGTGCTTGCAGAGAATACATTACTAAAAATTGCTTGTCATTTCCTTCTGCTCCTCGTTGGGTTCGACACTCTTACTTATCGAAAGGACTACGATAGATCCCCTATACTTGTGGGTCATCAAGACTCTTTTTCGGCGCCGTTGCCGGGGAGTGAAGCGCCTTTGGTGAGTGGAACTTGGTAAGGAAACATTTGTATAGTGTGCTAAAATTTTCTATCACTTGTTACTATGGAAACTAATCCTTTTGAGGGGCTTGTTCGGGGTATCTTCACCCCGACCAGTAGAGCAAAGAGTTGCTCCTCAACCTACTGAACCTACTAAAAATGTTTACTTTGAGATTCCTTCGGGTATGATAGAGAAACTGCTAGCTAATCCCTTTGCAGGAGATGGAACATTGCATCCTGATTTACACCTTATCTTTGTGGATGAAGTTTGTGGATTATTTAAGCTTGCAGGTATTCCCGATGATGTTGTTAAGAGGAAGGTCTTTCCTTTATCTTTGAAGGGAGATGCATTGACATGGTATAGGCTATGTGATGATACGGGATCTTGGAACTATAAACAATTGAAATGATTATATTCATGCCCCAATCATGAGCTCTCAAGAGAAATGATTATTCAATTTTTTTATGCTCGGCTTTCTCTCAATGATCGCACCATGCTTGATACTTCCTATGCTGGTTCTTATATGCTGAAGACTACGAATTCAAGTGGGATTTATTGGAAAGAATTAAACACAACTCTGATGATTGGGGTTCCGACGATGGTAAGGAGTCAGGTATGACACCTAAGTTTGATTGTGTTAAATCTTTTATGGATACCGATGCTTTTCGTGGATTTAGCGCTAAATATGGACTTGACTCTAAGATAGTAGCTTATTTTTGTGAATCTTTTGCTGCTCACCTTGATCTCCCTAAGGACAAGTGGTTTAAATATAATCCTCCCATTGAAGTAAAACTAGTTGACCTGTTACAGTTGAAGAAAATATTATCACTTATAATGATCCTATTGTTCCTACTACTTATGTTGAGAAACCACCTTTTCCTTTTAGAATAAAGGATCATGCTAAAGCTTCAACTGTGGTTCATAAGAGTAATACTAGAACATATACACCTCCTGAGCAAATTAAAGTTGAACCTAGTATTGCTATGGTTAAAGATATCTTGGATGATAATATAGATGGGCATGTTATTTACTTCTGTGGTGAAACTGCTAATATTGCTAGACCCAACACTAAGATAGATAGACCTATTGTAGGCATGCATGTTATTTCTGTTAAAATAGGAGATCATTGTTATCATGGCTTATGTGATATGGGTGCTAGTGCTAGTGCAATACATATTTCCCTATATAAAGAAATTATGCATGATATTGCACCCGCTGAAATAGAAGGTATTGATGTTACTATTAAGCTTGCCAATAGAGATACTATTACACCATTTGGGATTGTTAGAGATGTTGAAGTCTTGTGTGGGAAAGTTAAACATCCTACTGATTTTCTTGTTCTTGGTTCCCCACAAGATGACTTTTGTCCCATTATATTTGGTAGACCCTTCTTGAATACTGTTAATGCTAAGATTGATTGTGAAAAGGATGTTGTTACAATTGGCTTGGGAGATATGAAACATGAGTTTAATTTTTCTAAGTTCCGTAGACAACGCCATGATAAAGAATTGCCTAGTAAGGATGAAATTATTGGTCTTGCTTCTATTGTCGTGCCTCCTACCGATCCGTTAGAACAATATTTGCTAGACCATGAAAATGATATGTTTATGAATGAAAGAAGGGAAATAGATGAAGTATTCCTTAAACAGGGTCCTATTCTAGAACACAACTTGCCTGTTGAAATCCTAGGGGATCCCCCTCCACCCAAGGGTGATCCCGTGTTTGAGCGCAAACCTTTACCTGCTAATCTTAAATATGCTTATCTTGATGAAAAAAAGATATATCCTGTTATTATTAGTGCTAACCTTTCAGAGCAAGAAGAGGAAAGATTATTGAAACTCTAAAGAAGCACCGTGCTGCTATTGGATATACTCTGGATGATCTTAAGGGCATTAGTCCCACTCTATGCCAACATAAAATTAAATTGGACGAAGGCTCCAAACCAGTTAGAGATCCTAAATGACGGTTAAATCCTAAAATGAAAGAAGTGGTAAGAAAGGGGATACTAAAGCTCCTTGAGGCAGGTATAATTTACCCCGTTGTTGATAGTGATTGGGTAAGTCCTGTCCATTGCATCCCTAAGAAGGGAGGTATTACTGTTGTTCCTAATGATAAAGATGAATTGATCCCGCAAAGAATTATTACAGGTTATAGGATGGTAATTGATTTCCGTAAATTAAATAAAGCTACTAAGAAAGATCATTACCCTTTACCTTTTATTGATCAAATGATAGAAACACTATCCAAACATACACATTTCTGCTTTCTAGATGGTTATTCTGGTTTCTCTCAAATACATGTGTCAGTGGAGGATCAATCAAAAACTACTTTTACCTGCCCTTTTGGTACTTTTGCTTATAGATGTATGCCTTTTGGTTTATGTAATGCACCTGCTACCTTTCAAAGATGCATGATGGTTATATTCTCTGACTTTTGTGAAAAGATTTGTGAGGTATTCATGGATGACTTCTCCGTTTATGGATCCTCTTTTGATGATTGCTTGAGTAACCTTGATCGAGTTTTGCAGAGATGTGAAGACACTAGTCTCGTCTTGAATTGGGAAAAGTGCCACTTTATGGTTAATGAAGGCATTGTCTTGTGGCATAAGATTTCTGAGAGAGGTATTGAAGTTGATAAAGCTAAAGTTGATGCTATTGGAAAGATGCCATGTCCCAAGGACATTAAAGGTATAAGAAGTTTCCTAGGTCATGCAGGTTTTATAGGAGGTTCATTAAGGACTTTTCTAAAATCTCTAGGCCTCTGACTAGTTTATTGCAAAAAGATATTCCTTTTGTCTTTGAAGATGATTGTGTAGAAGCATTTGAAATACTGAAGAAAGCTTTGATTAGTGCACCTATTATTCAGCCACCTGATTGGAATTTACCCTTTGAAATTATGTGTGATGCTAGTGATTATGCTGTAGGTGATGTTCTAGGGCAAAGAGTTGATAAGAAATTAAATGTTATCCAGTATGCTAGTAAAACTCTTGATACTACTCAGAGAAATTATGCTACTACTGAAAAAGAGTTCTTAGCAGTTGTATTTGCTTGTGATACGTTCAGACCTTATATTGTTGATTCTAAAGTTACTATTCACACTGATCATGCTGCTATTAAATATCTTATGGAAAAGAAAGATGCTAAGCCTAGACTTATTAGATGGGTTCTCCTGCTCCAAGAATTTGATTTACATATTATTGATAGAAAGGGAGCTGAGAACTTGTCTAGCTTAGAGAATGTTCCTGATGACCCACTACCTATTGATGATAGCTTTCCTGATGAATAATTAGCAGTCATTAATGCTTCTCGTACTGCTCCATGGTATGCTGATTATGCTAATTACATCATTGCTAAATTTATACGACCTAGTTTTACATACCAGCAAAAGAAAAAGTTATTTTATGATTTAAGACATTACTTCTGGGATGACCCACACCTTTATAAAGAAGGAGTAGATGGTGTTATTATACGTTGTGTACCTGAGCATGAACAGGAACAGATCCTACGCAAGTGTCACTCCGAACCATATGGAGGACACCACGCTGGAGATAGAACTGCACATAAGGTATTGCAATCTGGTTTTTATTGGCCTACTCTCTTCAAAGATGCTCGTAAGTTTGTCTTGTCTTGTGATGAATGCCAAAGAATTGGTAATATTAGTAGACGTCAAGAAATGCCTGTGTTTTGGGGCTTTGATTATATGGGACCTTTTCCTGCCTCCAATGGATATACACATATTTTAGTTGTTGTTGATTACGTTACTAAGTGGGTAGAAGCTATTCCAACTAGTAGTGATGATCATAACACCTCTATTAAGATGCTTAAAGAAGTTATTTTTCTGAGGTTTGGAGTCCCTAGATATCTTATGACTGATGGTGGTTCACATTTTATTCATGGTGCTTTTCGTAAAATGCTTGCTAAGTATGATGTTAATCATAAAATTGCATCCCCTTATTACCCCCAGTCTAGCAGTCAAGTAGAGTTGAGTAATAGAGAGCTCAAATTAATTTTGCAAAAGACTGTCAATAGATCTAGAAAGAATTGGTCCAAGAAACTTGATGATGCATTATGGGCCCATAGAACTGCATATAAAAATCCTATGGGTATGTCTCCGTATAAGATGGTATATGGAAAAGCATGTCACTTACCTCTCGAACTTGAACATAAGGCATATTGGGCTATTAAAGAGCTCATCTATGACTTCAAACTTGCCGGTGAGAAAAGGTTATTTGACATTAGCTCACTTGATGAATGGAGAACTCAAGCCTATGAGAATGCCAAACTGTTTAAAGAAAAAGTTAAAAGATGGCATGACAAAAGGATACAAAAGCGTGAGTTTAATGTAGGTGATTATGTGTTGATATACAACTCTCGTTTAAGATCTTTTTGTAGGAAAACTTCTCTCTAAATGGGAAGGTCCTTACGTTATCGAGGAGGTCTATCGTTCTGGTGCCATAAAAATCAATAACTTCGAAGGCACAAGTCCGAGGGTGGTGAACGGTCAAAGAATCAAACATTATATCTCAGGTAACCCTATAAATGTTGAAAATAATATTATTGAGACCGTAAACCCGGAGGAATACATAAGGGACACTTTCTAGAACATTTCAGACTCCGAAAAGGAATAGGTATGTGGTACGGTAAGTAAACCGACTCCAAAACAATTCTAATGGCAATTTTTCTCCGTTTTGGAATATTTACCTCAACCTCTACCTAACCCCTTTACTCCAACTGAGATTGAAGCTTTCAAGATGATTGAGTTAGCTCGCATACAAAACAAGTATCTCACGCAGGAAAATATTTTGTTGAAGGATCATATCGTCGGACTCAAAGGCATTATCCGCAAGTTGGAGGAGCTTTTACGCTCGATGTGCGATTATCCACCATCATCATCACCACCTTCATCACCTCTAAGGACTTAATCACATGGGTATGGGCACTCCCCTTGGCAACTGCCAAGCTTGGGGGAGGTGCCCCAGTATCGTATCACCATCACACTCCTATCTTTACCGTTTTACTTGGTTCGATCCTTTCAGTAATATCTTGATCTACTAGAATAAAGTTTTGGTTTGAATTAGTTTTGAGTTTTGCTTCGTGGTCTCTCTATGTAATCGAGTCCGTGAGCTATTTATATAATAAAGATTAGTGTTGAGTCAAGGGCTTTCCTATCTTGCTATGATCTTGAGAAAATAGAAAGAATAAAAAGAATAAAAGAGTTCATATTGATCTTATGGATAGTAATGACTTCACATATAAAGATTATGAGGCATAAAAGTTGTTGAGAGTTGACAAACATAGTTTTGGTCATCGTTGCAATTAATAGGAAGTAATAAAGAAAGAGAGGTTTTCACATATAAATATACTATCTTGGACATCTTTTATGATTGTGAGCACTCATTAAGTATGACATGCTAAAGAGTAGTGTTGGACAAGGAAGACAACGTAATGGGTTATGTTTTCTCACATCTCAGTTAAAGTATATTGTCATGGGTCATTCCAACATGTTGAGCTTGCCTTTCCCCCTCATGCTAGCCTAATTCCTTGCACCAAGTAGAGATACTACTTGTGCTTCCAAATATCCTTAAACCCAGTTTTTCCATGAGAGTCCACCATACCTACCTATGGATTGAGTAAGATCCTTCAAATAAGTTGTCATGTTGCAAGCAATAAAAATTGCTCTCTAAATATGTATGACTTATTAGTGCGGAGAAAATAATCTTTCTACGATCGTGTGATATGGAAGTAATAAAAGCGATGGACTGCATAATAAAGGTTCATATCAGAAGTGGCAATATAAAGTGGCGTTCTTTTGCATTAAGATTTTATGCATCCAACCCTAAAAGCACATGACAACCTCTGCTTCCCTCTGCGAAGGGCCTATCTTTTACTTTATGCAAGAGTCAAGGTGATCCTCACCTTTCCCTTTTTCATTTTATCCTTTGGCAAGCACCTCGTGTTGGAAAGATCCTGATATATATATCCAATTGGATGTAAGTTAGCATGAACTATTATTGTTGACATCACCCAAAGGTGAATACGTTGGGAGGCGAAATTATAAGCCCCTATCTTTCTCAGTGTCCGATTAAAACTCCATAACCATAAGTATTGCGTGAGTGTTAGCAATTGTAGAAGACTATATGATAGTTGAGTATGTGGACTTGCTAAAAAGCTCTATTCTTGACTCTTTCTGATGTTATGATAAATTGCAATTGCTTCAATGACTGAGATTATCGTTTGTTAGTTCTCAATGAAGTTTCTGAACCATACTTGACATTGTGAATAGATTATTACTTGAGCATAAGAAATCATATGACAAAATCTATATGTGTTGTTGTTATAAGAGAGATCATGATGCCCTCATGTCCGTATTTTATTTTTATCGACACCTCTATCTCTAAACATGTGGACATATTTTTCGATATCGTCTTCCGCTTGAGGACAAGCGAGGTCTAACCTTGGGGGAGTTGATTACGTCCATTTTGCATCATGCTTTTATATCAATATTTATTGCATTATGGGCTGTTATTACACATTATGTCACAATATTTATGGCTATTCTCTCTTATTTTACAAGGTTTATCATGAAGAGGGAGAATGCCGGCAGTTGGAATTCTGGCTGGAAAAGGAGTAAATATTGGAAACTTATTCTGCACAGCTCCAAAAGTCCTGAAACTCCACGAAAGTCGTTTTTTGAATTAATAAGAATTATTGAGCAAAGGAAGTACCAGAGGGAGCCCACACCCTGGCCACGAGGGTGGGGGGCACGCCCCCCCCCCTACTGGGCACGCCCCTTGTCTCGTGGGCCCCCTGGTGGCCCTTCGGTGCCCATCTTCTACTATATGAAGGCTTTCACCCTGGAAAAAATCATAAGCAAGCTTACGGGCCGAAACTCCGCCGCCAAGAGGCGGAACCTTGGCGGAACCAATCTAGGGCTCCGGCGGAGCTGTTCTGCCGGGGAAACTTCCCTCCGGGAGGGGGAAATCATCACCATCATCATCACCAACGATCCTCTCATCGGGAGGGGGTCAATCTCCATCAACATCTTCACCAGCACCATCTCCTCTCAAAACCCTAGTTCATCTCTTGTATCCAATCTTGTATCAAAACCACAAATTGGTACCTGTGGGTTGCTAGTAGTGTTGACTACTCCTTGTAGTTGATGCTAATTGGTTTACTTGGTGGAATATCATATGTTTAGATCCTTAATGCATATTAATACTCCTCTGATCATGAACATGAATATGCTTTGTGAGTAGTTACGTTTGTTCCTGAGGACATGGGTGAAGTCTTGCTATTAGTAGTCATGTGAATTTGGTATTCGTTCGATATTTTGATGAGATGTATGTTGTCTCTCCTCTAGTGGTGTTATGTGAACGTCGACTACATGACACTTCACCATTATTTGGGCCTAGAGGAAGTCATTGGGAAGTAATAAGTAGATGATGGGTTGCTAGAGTGACAGAAGCTTAAACCCTAGTTTATGCGTTGCTTCATAGGGGGCTGATTTGGATCCACTAGTTTCATGCTACGGTTAGGTTTACCTTAATACTTCTTTTGTAGTTGTGGATGCTTGCAATAGGGGTTAATCATAAGTGGGATGCTTGTCCAAGGAAGGGCAGTACCCAAGCACCGGTCCACCCACATATCAAATTATCAAAGTACCGAACGCGAATCATATGAGCGTGATGAAAACTAGCTTGACGATAATTCCCATGTGTCCTCAGGAGCGCTTTTCTCATTATAAGAAATTGTCCAGTCTTGTCCTTTGCTACAAAAAGGATTGGGCCACCTTGCTGCACTTTATTTACTTTCATTGCTTGTTACCCGTTACAAATTATCTTATCACAAAACTATCTGTTACCTACAATTTCAGTGCTTGCAGAGATTACCTTACTGAAAACCGCTTGTCATTTCCTTCTGCTCCTTGTTGGATTCGACACTCTTACTTATCGAAAGGACTACGATAGATCCCCAATACTTGTGGGTCATCACCGGCTGTCGCCGCGCTCGGAAGGGCTGACGCCGGAGGCCGAGGGCAGGGGAGGGAGCGAGGGAGATGACCGGCTGGACTGGAGGGGAGGGGAGGGACAGGAAGGTAGGAGAGGGCCGGCCGCCGATCACCGGAGCTACAAGTGCTAGGTTTGGAAAAGGGGATTCGATTTGGGCATCTATTCAAGGGAGGGAAACGAGGTGCTCGTGCGGTCGGCTGCTCGCGCGCCTGACCAGAAGCCCACTCGCCTGTGTTTATTACCGTGCGTGGCTGCGGGCTGCCGTGGAGCGTTTGGGCTCGTGGGCTAACTGGCGAAGTCTTTACGGTATAATACCTGTAGTAATTCTTTTGCTGGAAATTCTTTGGTATTCCAGGGAATTCCCAGGAATACCCCCAGCTCCGCCATTGCCGCGCGTGTGTGGAAGCAGGGGACAGAGAGGGACTTGACGGTCCTCTCCACGGCGGCCGAGGGGGTCGGAGGCGCGGCGAAGAGGCTACCCCGAGCTCGAGCTCTTGCTCGCTCGGGTCATGACGGGCACGGCGATGGCGAGGACATGGAGCCTTACCTAGGCGGTGACAAAGGAAGGATAGGGGTTAGAAGTAGATGAGGGAGGTTGGAACTAGGGCTAGGACATGATTTATAGGCCTCTAGGGCGCCGGACGGCCGTCAAATCACCAAGGTTGTCGACGTGGTGCGTCTGGATGTCCTACCGTATAGGAGGTTGACGACGCCTCTGTACGCATGGGCTGGATGGGCTGCTGGAGCGCAGCTGGGTTGGTCCGGGAGGGAGGAGGCCCAGGTGGGTGCGGTGCGGGTGCTGGTGGGTTGCACTGTTGCCACTGTTGCTTCCCTTCTTCTCTTTTCTTCAGATAGAAAAACAAGACAGAAAAGCACAGGAACAATGGAGGGGGTTCAAATAGATATGAGAATATCCCTAGAGTCCAGAATTTGTGCAGAATTTGAATAAATTGCTTTGGGCATTTTTTAAGGACAGAAAAATAATTCAAGTTTGAATTTAATTCAAACTTGAGTCATTTTTTAACCCTACCAAAACAACTCCAAATGGGATGAAACTTGGCAGAGAGGTATAAGGCATGGAGTAAGATAACCATGAAATAAATGAACATTAATGGAGGGAATAATGTCACTTGCAAAAACATGAAGGAAGAAGGAAGGGAGAGGTGATGATACATGGGCATATGGCTTGAGAGAGAGATAGTAAGGACTGATGCACACACAACATGAAGAATGCAACCCACATGATGAGCATGATGAAATGCAATATGACAAGGGTACAATGCAACATAACAAGTGAGATGAGCATGGTGCAAGAAGCAAATATATGACAAGGCACTCAACATGATCATGGCATAAACATATAGGAATGAAATATGCCAAACAATTATGATAATGCAACAAACATAATAAACACACGGCAACAACTAAAATAAATAGAAGGCATCTGGAGCATCGGTCTCGGGGCGTTACATGCTACACCACCACTGTTGTTGGAGAAGACGGACAGCCAAAGCTGTGAAGGAGCTCCGATCGCAACACCGACCACTCAGCCACTATGAGCGAGGAACGACCGACCGAAGCTACAAGCCAAGGCTGTGAGCAGGAATGACGAGGTGTTGCGGGAGGTGCCAATGATGCCAGCTCGTCGGAGATGTTTCTGTGGGCAACGACCTCAACACAGGCAATGTTGTGCGGTGGCGACGGCTGAGCGCAAAATGAGTAATGTTGCAAACCTCCGAACTCAACATGGCTCATGTTGCAAAACACTCGTTAGTGCAAATATGAGTGCAACATGGTCCATGTTTCAACCAGCGAGCACAACATAACCCATGTTGCAAAGCTCATAAGTTGGATCTAGTGGCTACGACGCGGTGGATCCAGCTGCTCACGACCCGGCTAATCTTTTTAGAGATCAACGGGGTGACGTGTAGCTAGGAGGAGTGTTGTTTGGCCAGTTGCCCAAGTCAAAATATGTAGAAGCGCCTCAAATCCGATATACTCTCTTCATCCATGAATAAGTGTAAGTTTGATAATTGAAATTGTCCACAAAAGAGTGTATTTTTATCTTCTCAATACGCTTTAAAGTAGAAAAAAATGGTTCTCTCACATCACACGGTAATAAAGACCAATAACATTCAACACATGGTCTACTCACTTCAACATGCACTTAGCTCATTGAGGTTGAGGTAGTTAAAGAGAAGAGAGATGGTGGCTTGCTCCTTTCCACCGTGCTATTTTTTTACCCCACTTCATAATCTGTCCTAAAAAAAATTATATGCACACTTATTCGTTGACGAATAAGTACTTTATTAGGTAAAAGTGGGCTACCAAACAAATCAGTGAAACACGGGGTAGATTATGCCGGAGGATACGCAGGCTGTGTGCTGACCAAGTGAAACACGTTGGCGACAGTAAAGGCGATCACTACCATAAGAAGCGCTATAATCTTTCCTCATCTGATTCACCATGTACAGCCACACAACGGCCAAGAACCCCTGCAGAATTCAGTTAGTTACATGCACCGAGCAAATTCAGTTTCAGGTAGCACGTCCACCGCACAACGACTTGCTATTTTTTGTGGGGGGCTTCGTGGTTAGTTACCTGGAAAAAGCGCCGGCAGCCGGACGTTTCCACGCCCCCATCGTCCGCCGGCGACGACGTGGCGCGTTCTTCGGGCACGCCCTTCTCGACGTCCAGCAGCGGCGCCGCCTCTGTCGCCTCGCAGCAGGACGCGTCGCACGGCGTCGAGGAGATCCGCTGTGCCATTGGGGGAAGAGAGACGGCGACGTGCGGGGCTTTACCCTAACTTTTTTTCTTTCCGCCCCACGCGCGAGTTTACTCTCAAAACCTAAATCGACGTCGCGTGCGAGTTGGTATCGGAGACGTGGGCACCGTGTAAATAATCAGTGCATTTCTCAATTAGGGCTTTAAATACACACGCATGGGAAGAGATAAGAGGCAGCTCGCAGGGGCAAACAAAGAAAGTTAAGATAATCATGGAAATCGCACAGAACATATACAAGCGATAATAAAATAGAACCTTGGTTCAGTTTTTTTTCTCTGAATACTGTACAATACAATGACATGCTCATGTACACCCATGAATACGTATGCACACCCTACTCCTACGACCACCTTCGAGATGCCGAGTCAGCACGGCATCTTAAGATTGACGAAGTTATCCAAAAATTCGCAGCGGCACAGATTTACTCAGCCCTACTTCATCGTTCATTCACTTCGTGATCTGTGCACTCGTTTGCACCCGAAAATGCCTAAAAATCACATGTGAGCTGTGCACATCGACATGTTGATGGCTGTAGAAGCCGTTCAACGGTCTAGAGACCTTGATGTAGTTTTTATTATGGTTGAGATGTTTCGTATTTTTGATGAACTCTTATACTCTCATACATGCGCTGGGTGTATTCCTCGATGCTATATTTTGAGTCAATAAAAAACACCCTTTATCGAAAAAAAATACGCTGGATATTTTTCCAAAGAAAAGGTGCGCATGCCCTGTAAGAAGACGATGTGCTTTGTTACCATCCTTAGGACCGAGCGGTCACTTGGACTGAAAGACCCATGAACGATAATCCATTGCTGCTCGTTTAGTACGTGTGGGTGCTTGTGCGGTTCTAAACGAGCCGACATATGTTTTTCAGGGCTACAGCCACATTCCCATTTTTGTTGGTGCCTTCTCGTCCTGCTCAGACGGCGACCGTCTTTCCCTTCATGGATCTTCGCCACAAATTCGCCCTGTCGTCCGCATCAACCAAACAAACCAACGTTTGACGAAGACTGCGCTTCCTAGTATTTTCGCCCCACTTGCGCCCCTCTCCCTCCATTCGTGAGCTCTCCTCCCCTCCCTCGTCCCGTGCTTCGGTTTCTAGCTCGCCGGTGAACTGAAGAGCTGTGTTGGCCAAGGAGGCAGCACAACAGAGACGAGGGTATTTCTTTCAAACTTCCAACCATCTGGCGGACTAAAGTGTGGCTGCA
>NC_041387.1:76747792-76753315 GCF_002162155.2 Triticum dicoccoides
AATGTGCAAGAACAGGAGTTTGAGTATATGCAACAACAAAAAATTCGACAACAGTATTTACGTGACAAATGGTGCTATGCGCGTTCACGGTCGAGTTCCCAACAGTCCCAAAGATGGCACCGGAGACGCGTCCGCAGCCGAATTCGGTCGGCGCAGGAACCAGCGAAGTTGCAGTACAGGAAGTTGGGAGATTCAGATCTCTTCATCAGCGAGATAACTCTTGGAACAGTATGTGCATAGCTGAACCATCATGTTTCTGTTGTTTTCACTTTTTTTTACATAATAATAACCTGATTTTTTGAGCTCTTTTATGGTACCCTGTATTAAATATTGGCCGTCCATTGGCAAAGATCCAGGGGTGGGTGCCTATCTGTACTGGTGAAACTGGATCAGCAGTATCGCTAGTACCGCACGTCTCACGTCCACCGGTATAATGCTCGGAGGGCATTATCGGTGATTCTCTGCATCACCGGCAGCAGCCCTCGGGGGCTCGCCTCCTCTTCGACCGCATGCCCGCCAGGGCACCTCCTCCCTCCCCTCCCTTTAACTCGCCGTGCTATCCTTCTATGGTTTTGGACTTCTGGCAATGCCGCCGTGCGCCCCATCCCCCTTCCACGCTACGGCCGCGATGTTCTTTGCCGTCCCGCATGGCTGAGCAGTGAGCACCTTAGCATGGCGCTTGTTTTGTTGCCTCGTTCATGACGACAGTGCATGCGAAACCACCCTGCGCAGCGGGCAAGCTCGCCGTCGCCGACGATGAGGCCACGATGTCGATGTGTACAACGTCATGGTCTTCTGGCGCACGGAGAGCCGCGGCTACAAGAGTGCCGGAGCCCGTCGGAACCTCGCCTATTTAGTGCTAACCATGCCCTCGCTACGCTCATCGTCGTGCTTCTTTATTTTACTACGGCTCGCCTTCCTGATAGAGCTCTTCATGGCCTGGATCACGCTTTACTTTGGCCGCAGCTCGCGGGACGTGGAGCAGCTACGCATCTGCCTTTGCTGTGAGGTCGACGACCACGTCATGTGCTCAAAAGCTCACCCAGGCAGCAGGCAGGGCTCAACATACCTGTGTCCTCGTCGTCACCCCGCCGTCACAGACTCACAGGAGTGCACGATGCATTCCGAAATATTGATCTGCCAGAGCAATTCCCTTTATGAGCACAAGAAGAGCTTTCACCGTCACATATACTGCTCCCTCCCCAGTAGCAGTATAGGGTACCATAAAAACCCTCGATTTTTTTACTTCTTTTAGATGACCTTTGGAGAACAAAGTACAGAGAAGGAATCACATGATATGCTCTCTTACTCTTTTGATCAGGGCATCAACATACTCGACACCGCAGAAATTGTCAGCACACATTCCTTCCTTCCATTCAACCACCGTCTCATTTTCTGAAGTTGACCCCAGTTTTAACTGAACTACTTTTATTGCGTTTTAGTACCCGATTCAACCCAAGCAGGAGACTCAAGGAAGGACTGATCTATATGTAGGCAGGTGGATGAAATCCAAGCCACGAGATAAAGTACCCTAAACCGGCCTTATAATTTATTTGCAGTTTCCGAATCCTTTTGTAGTTCCCTGATTTCCACTTCAGATAGCATGCTTGAATGGTGTCACTGAAACATGGCACCTGCCCACTTTACATTCTGTTTCTGACCAGGTAATTTTGGCCACCAAAGTTTCTGGTTATTCAGATCGCACTTTCCTTCGGGACAATGCAGAAATGGTGCGTGCTGATGCTCCCAATATAAAGGAAAGTGCCGAAAAGAGCCTCTCACGCTTATCGACAGACTACATTGATTTGCTTCACATACACTGGTAAGTGTTTATTTTGAAGATTATTCTTCATTAGAATAATTTTCACATCTTGTTCCAGATTGATTCATACACAATCATATTGCATAATTTGCATTTCCTTATATAACTTGAAAATTGTAAATCTCATTGCACTTTTCCATCCTTTGTGAGTCTTTTTGCCGTAGACTGTTTTCAGCACACATCCTTCATTTAAGCGTAATCGTGTTAGTTTTTCATTATCACATTGATTTTTTTTCAGGTAGGATATTATTTTGTTTATATCAATATGCTTTATTTTTATTTTACTTGACATAAAAAGAGAACTTTGGCTCCAAAGGTTTGCTTTATGTCTTCAGGCCAGATAGGTATGTGGCACTATATGGCGAATTCAGTTACGATTCAACTAAATGGAAGCCAAGCGTCCCATTTGAGGATCAATTGAAAGCTCTTCAGGAACTAATTGATGAAGGAAAGGTAATATTATTTTATTATTTCGAAACAACAAAATAATTAATTGAACACAAATCTTAGTATAGATCCATCTTTCCATAGGATTTGGTGCCTGTGTTTTTCACACTTTATGATTGTTGTGTTCGTGTGCGCACAATACGTTTGAGTAGTTCACTCAGAGCATATGCAGAAGACAGACAAAGATAGTATTCGTAGATCTGTAACCGTAGACCAGTATATAATTCCCTGTTGGTCTCTTGTAATATAGGTACGATATATCGGCGTTTCCAATGAAACCTCGTACGGAGTAATGCGATTTGTACAGGCTGCAAAGCTTCATGGACTTCCAAAGATTGTGAGCATCCAGAATGGTTATAGTCTACTTGTGAGATGCAGCTTCGAAGGTGAAGCAGAGATGCCAGCCATAGATCTATTCATTTTCAGTCACTTGAACTCTATGGTGTAATGGAGTCTGCACGCTTTGTTTTGTCGCAGTCGATCTTGCTGAAGTCTGCCACCCAAACAACTGCAACGTTGGGCTGCTCGCCAACTCCCCGCTGGGCAGCGGTGTTCTGACCGGAAAGTATCTGGATGATAACTCTGGCAATAGCAAGAGTTTCAGGCTAAATCTCTTCCCTGGATACATGCAGCGTTACAACGCGCCTTTGGCCAAAGTATATACACACACACACTGGAACACTACAACTAAATATAATGACATTAAAAATTATTATGTGCAAATAATTCTTCTTTTGCTTCTGTTGTGATGTTTGGATAGGAAGCGACGAAGGAATACCTAGAGGTTGCGAAGAAGCATGGGCTAACTCCGGTCCAGCTTGCCCTCGGCTTCGTGCGCGACCGCCCGTTCACAGCTAGCACCATCATCGGAGCGACCACCATGGATCAGCTGAGGGAGAACATCAACGCGTTCACCAGCGCTCCACGGCCTCTGCCGCCGCAAGTTCTCGATGACATTGAGACTGTTTTCAAGAGATACAGAGACCCAGCAGTCCTCTAGATGTTTTTTCAGCTTTCTCTGAAGCAAATAACAGCAACCCTCAGCGGATGCACAGACCAAGGAAACAGTTTGCTATCATGCAATTTCACATAGCAATTAGCCGTCAGTGTATATCATTGTTCTGGATAGACATTGCGCGTTAAGAGTTAATAAAGTGCGTCGGATGTCCAGATTCACTCCATTGCAGCACTGAATGTACACGAGTTACAACCCACATTATTCAGTATTTGCACACAAAGACCAAATCACATAATCCGACGAGTCCTGTGATCGATTTCTCTAACATCTATACATACACACTTCCATTCAGTTTTACAGTCAAGCATAGTCAGTGCAGGAGACCCGCCTTATCAGTCATCTTGCAGAATTCAGTCATCCATTCGCCTGCCTTTGCGTGTCCTGCTCATCATCGTCACATTCGTCAGAGTAGTTGAAGTCTTGAGCGTTCCATCTTGGGTTTGTCAAGCGCCCTCTGCCATCCCTGCGACCACTCTCTGCCGTTTGCTGGTCAATCAATTCGAGCTGCTTTCTTACCCAAGGTGGGTCATCTGGATGAAGCCATAGCTGCTCACGGGTGTCCTTGTGCTTAAAATCAGGGCAACTGGCGTATGGTTTGTGTTGCCGGTTATCCCACCACTCGTAAGGGCTGGCAAAGAAGACTTGCCACAGATGAAGCCTTTCTCTGTACTTGATTTCTTCAAGTGTTTGAGCTAATTGATACAACAGAAGACAGTAAGAGATTAGATAAGAGACAAAAGGACTACAATGCAGAATAGGAATGAACGAAGTCAACTGAGAAAAACGTACTATCCGCAGATGGTGTTGATGCTGGATCTACCGAGCCTTTATCATTCCTAGGCTTCTTGGGATCATGAACGCAATTCAGTTCCTTGACGTGGATCTGTGGAATAATGGATTTCGAATTAGGAAAGTATAGAAGATACAAAGCATACAAAAGTATTTTCAAGACCAACAATAACACATAGCAACACAGGGAAACAATTGTTAACATATTTGTGGTTATTGAAGTAGAAACAATTTTGCATGCATCATATATGGTCAAAGATAGTGGAAGACTGGAAGTAACTAGGACCACACAAGTATACACAAGAGGAAGGATATGGTAACATAAAATCAGGCCTAGGACAGGACCACTAATGGTAAGAGAACCAAACTGATCTTCTAAATGATTTCATGAAGAAAACTGTATATCTCAGAATGGTACAGCATCATCTGTTCGTAAGAAGTTGCAATCGCTCAACAACTGACTAACCTTATAGCACACATACTTTTCACCAGTTCCACTGACTTTATGATAAGAATTCAGAAAACCAGATACATGTACAAGGTCATTGTACTTCAAATGCTTCAGGCACACATTTGCCAGATCGCCCTTCAGCTGCAGTGTCACTCTGTTCAAATTGTTTACACCGTAAGTATGGGTGATAGAAATTTTATTGAACACAAAATTACAATAATCATGAATTGGAACAATCATATAACATTGCATAGATGTAATTAAGTTTGCAGGCTCTATGAAAGCATGATCTTTATATTAGATTAATGTTGTGCTTGGTGGATATAGCTAGAGTTACATCCCGAGGTGCTTCTATGCTTCACCTCTCAAGAGTTGCACAAATTTTTGACCGTGTGAAGCATGGAAGTCGTCTCAAGCTGCAAAAGATACCGTGCATGCATATGTCTCTCTCTTTTACATACAAACAATGGATATAGCCCACAAAAACCAAATGTTGTCCTTCCAGTTTACATTTTGGAAATACAACTTTCTACCTGCGCTGTTTCTACCACCACAAGCATTGAATTTGCTCCCTGATAGGATGGACCTAAGTTAAGAACATCCTACTAACTTGGGTAGGACAATGTCCAACAGTCTAAACTCTTAGACCTGTGTTTCCTTTTATTTCATATAAGAAGGTTGCTCTGTTGTGCCTACATGGAGCAACATGCCTACCACAATTCGACAATGAAATTTTCTTTCCTTGGTACTCCAGTAGACATTTGTGCTAACCCAGGAATACCACAAGACCACAAAGCTGTATGTTTGTATAGAACAAATAATCCTCAGTTGAAGCAACAGATAGTAATACTACTATCTACAGAATACAGTTAACCAGGCAAGAACATAGTAATATAAAGCACAATATATAACCCAATCGATCAGAGAGGGTAATGAAGGGAATCTTCTGCACCAGAACAGCGAGCATGAACAAGAGAGAGGTGCGACCTATTTGGG
>NC_041387.1:76753565-76789741 GCF_002162155.2 Triticum dicoccoides
AGAGGGAAACGTAACTGGAAGTTGGCACAGGTCGACGAGGACGAGGAAGCGGGCGTAACGCAGAGGAAGGTGTAAGCCTTCGGGTCCTCCTCGGAGCTGTTTCGGTGCAGGCGCACCGGCGCGTTGAGGCGGCCGATGAGGCTGCACAAGTTGGAGCTAACAATATCCTTCTTCCGCGCGACAGGGGGAGCCCGCAGCATCGACATGCGGTACGCCATGCTCTCCACCTCCTCCCCACCGCCGATGTCTCTGCCATGGTGGAGGAGGCGCCGCCACGCGGCGGCCGCCGGCGAGCGCGCGGCGGCGGCGAGGGATCGCAGCATACCTGTCCAGCCGGATTGGGGAATGCCCGATTGGTCTTTGGACTTTTAGAGGTGCGAGGCCTAGTGGGCCTTTTGCTTTACCGGGCCTTCCATGATCTTTTTTTTTTGTTGAAACTTATGATGAATAAAGAGTGGGCCGAATTCTTAAAAAAAATGTTGAATTCAGACCCTCTTTTTTCAGAACCTTTTTGGGAAAGAGTGGGCCTTTCAGAACAAAGAAAAACAAAATATCAACTCCTCTCTCTTCCTTTCCTAAAAAAAACTCCTCTCTCTTCCTCTATTTGTGTGACAGACATGCGGGTTCATCATTTGCTGTAGCGGCCAGACCTCAAACAGTCTAGTCTCTGTGCATCAGTGTCGTCTCTGGATCGGTAATGCTGACACGCACAGCACTTGAGGATTTATAACAGAGTTTCAATCACACACTTAATACATCAAATGTCTTAAAAGAGAACTTATTACAGTAATATGGCTTAAGGCCATCTAAATAAGATAACAGCGAAAGGCTTGGAAGATAAAGTGAGTCCATCAACTTCAATGACATAGCTGAGTGAACGACAACGACCTAGGCATCTTACTCGTCGTCTAAAAAGTCTGCAACATGATATGTTGCAGCCCGAAACGGGTCAGCACATGGAATATGCTGGTAATGTAACACAAAGAGTAATGAATAGAATAAATGCTATCGCTAGATGCATATTTGGCTGATGGAAAGCTCTATGGTTAAAGTTTTGCATAAAGCCATTTTTTCCCTACAACAAAGGAATAAATTTTATTTAACTACCATGGTGGTTGTTAAACATTGAGAAGGTTCCTCCAACTCAATCTCAATTAAGCAATATCAATTAACCCAAACAATATTAATTTAGAGTGATGAAATCAACATGATAATCCAAGAACCAGATACTCAAGACGTCCATAACCGGGGACACGTCTAACCATGATTAGTTTGTACACTCTGCAGAGGTTTGCGTACTTTTCCCCACAAGACTCGATCTCCTCCGTTAGATTTCTCGCACTAAATGGTGTTTGAGAAATGGATGACCAAGACACAGTCTTTCAGAAACATTAACTCTTTACTCTGGATGGACAGTTACACCTACTTTCCCCTACATCTGCTAGCCCACCACTGAAAGAGGTCATGCAACATACTCAACTATGCTAGAGCCCATAATAGCTTGTGCCTGCACACAGAAGTTTCTAGCATGAATAATCTTATGATCCCTTTGAGCCTGGGTGGCGAACCGTAGGATAATCACACAGGTACTCCGGGATATCCTAGGACAACACTGGATTCTCCAGGTGCCCGCAACCAATACACCAAGATGTGTATTTAAGTAGCCACCTTAAGTTAACCATTAATTTAACAATTCTCACATCTGTCATGGATACTGAAAGAACATGTGGTGCTCCCATGTTTGGTTTTGGTAATTGATGACAATCTCTATGGACTAATGGTTGCCTTGAGTTATATTTGAAGGGTTTGTCCATAGGCTTTTCTTGGAGTCCATTTGTTGGTTTCAAGGAGAGTTTGTGATGACCAAGGTGTTGGAAAACGTAGTAATTTCAAAAATTTCCTACGCACACACAAGATCATGGTGATGCATAGCAACGAGAGGGGAGAGTGTCGTCCACGTACCCTCGTAGACCGTAAGCGGAAGCGTTATGACAATGCGGTTGATGTAGTCGTACGTCTTCACGATCGACCGATCCTAGTACCGAACATACGGCACCTCCGCGATCTGCACACGTTCAGCTCGGTGACGTCCCACGAACTCATGATCCAGTAGAGCCTCAAGGGAGAGTTCCGTCAGCACGACGGCGTGATGACGCTGTTGATGAAGCTACCGACGCAGGGCTTCGCCTAAGCACCGCAACGATATGGCCGAGGTGGATTATGGTGGAGGGGGGCACCGCACACGGCTAAAGATCAATGATCAACTTGTGTGTCCATGGGGCTGCCCCCCTCCCCCGTATATAAAGGAGTGGAGGAGGGGAGGGGCTGGCCCTCTCTATGGCACGCCCTAGGGGAGTCCTACTCCCACCGGGAGTAGGATTCCCCCCTTTCCCAAGTAGGAGTAGGAGAGGAAGGGAAGGAGGAGTAGGAGAGAAGGAAAGCCCCCCCCCCCAACCCTTTCCAATTCAGCCTCCTGCCCAAGGGGGGCGCACCAGCCCCTTGTGGGCTGGTGTGCTTCCTTCTTATGGCCCATAAGGCCCATAACTTCTCCCGGGGGGTTCCGATAACCTCCCGGTACTCCGGAAAAATGTCCGAACCACTCGGAACCCTTCCGATGTCCAAACATAGTCATCCAATATATCGATCTTTATGTCATGACCATTTCGAGACTCCTCATCATGTTCAAGATCATATCCGGGACTCCGAACTACCTTCGGTACATCAAAACACATAAACTCATAATACCGATCGTCACCGAACGTTAAGCGTGCGGACCCTACGGGTTCGAGAACTATGTAGACATGACCGAGACATGTCTCCGACCAATAACCAATAGCGGAACATGGATGCTCATATTGGCTCCTACATATTCTATGAAGATCTTTATCGGTCAAACCGCATAACAACATACGTTGTTCCCTTTGTCATCGGTCTGTTACTTGCCCGAGATTCAATCGTCGGTATCTCAATACCTAGTTCAATCTCGTTACCGGCAAGTCTCTTTACTCGTTCTGTAGTGCATCATCCCGCAACTAACTCATTAGTTACATTGCTTGCAAGGCTTATAGTGATGTGCATTACCGAGAGGGCCCAGAGATACCTCTCCGACAATCGGAGTGACAAATCCTAATCTTGATCTATGCCAACTCAACAAGTACCATCGGAGACACCTGTAGAGCACCTTTATAATCACCCAGTTACGTTGTGACTTTTGGTAGCACACAAAGTGTTCCTCCAGTATTCGGGAGTTGCATAATCTCATAGTCATAGGAACATGTATAAGTCATGAAGAAAGCAATAACAACAAACTAAACGATCAAGTGCTAAGCTAACGGAATGGGGCAAGTCAATCACATCATTCTCTAATGATGTGATCCCATTTATCAAATGACATCTCATGTCTATGGTTAGGAAACTTAACCATCTTTGATTAACGAGCTAGTCAAGTAGAGGCATACTAGTGACACTCTGTTTTGTCTATGTATTCACACATGTATTAAGTTTCCGGTTAATACAATTCTAGCATGAATAATAAACATTTATCATGAAATAAGGAAATAAATAATAACTTTATTATTGCCTCTAGGGCATATTTCCTTCACAAGGTGCTATTAAGGAATTGTCCAAAGATTGGTCTTGTGAGTGTTGAGCTTATTGCAAGCATGTCTTGAAGAAGAAGAGTGTGTGATCATTCATGTTTACCTTCAAGACATCATCCAAATGAAGAGAGTTGGAAAGATTCAAGGTTGATCAAGACCAAGTCAAAGAGTGAATCAAACTGATCAACACACAAAGCATAGAAGATGTACCGAGAGGGATCAAGTGATCCCATGGTATGGTAAGCATTGTCAATTACGCTTTGTGTACTAACCCATGGTCTTCGTGAGAGTTCTTTGTGGGGTTAGGTTGCGGTGTGCAAGTTCAAGTAGGATCATCACGAAGAGATCATATGCTTGAAGCTTGCCGTCCATTGTGGCGGCAATGGACTTATGGGGATGTGCCGAAGAATGGCTCACCCATAGTGGAGTATGGGGAGTGATACGTGTCCAATGTTCTATAATTTATGAAGCATTCATGCTATTATATTATCTGTTTTGGATGTTTATGGGCTTTATTATACACTTTTATATTATTTTTGGGACTAACCTATTAACCGGAGGCCCAACCCAAATTGTTGTTTTCTTGCCTATTTCAATGTTTCAAAGAAAAGGAATATCAAATGGAGTCCAAACGGAATGAAACCTTCGGGAAAGTTATTTTTGGAACGGAAGCAATCCAGGGGACTTGGAGTGCACATAAGGGAAGCTTCGAGGTGGCCACGAGGCAGGGAGGCGCGCCCACCTCCCCTGGGCGCGCCCCCACCCTCGTGGGCCCCTATTGGCTCCCCTGACCGACTTCTTTCGCCTATATATTTCCATATACCCTAAAAACATCGGGGAACATAGTAGATCGGGAGTTCCGCCGCCGCAAGCCTCTGTTCTTGACTTCACACGATCTTGATGTATCGCGCGCCCACTCTTTGTTGCATGTTGAGGGATAGTTATATGATCCAGTTATGTTATTATTGTTGAGAGAACTTGCACTAGTGAAAGTATGAACCCTAGGCCTTGTTTCCTACCATTGCAATACCGTTTACGCTCACTTTTATCATTAGTTACCTTGCTGTTTTTATATTTTCAGATTACAAAAACATATATCTACCATCCATATTGCACTTGTATCACCATCTCTTCGCCGAACTAGTGCACCTATACAATTTACCATTGTATTGGGTGTGTTGGGGACACAAGAGACTCTTTGTTATTTGGTTGCAGGGTTGCTTGAGAGAGACCGTCTTCATCCTACGCCTCCCACGGAAATTTGCTACTATCCTACAAACCTCTGCACTTGGAAGCCCGACAACGTCTACAAGAAGAAGGTTGTGTAGTAGACATCAAGCTCTTTTCTGGCGCCGTTGCCGGGGAGGTGAGTGCTTGAAGGTATATATTTAGATCTTGCAATCGGATCTTTTAGTTTCTTGTTTTATCACTAGTTTAGTCTATAAAATAAAACTACACAAAAAAATGGAATTGAGTTTGTCTCATACGCTTCATCTTTTTAATATCTTTCGTGAGTATGATGAAAAGGAAAATTGTGCTCAAGTGCTAGAAGAAGAAGTCTATAAAATGTTTGGTACTAAATCTTTGAATGATGAGCATGATTGCAATGTTGTTAGTATTAACTCTTTGAATATCCATAGTACTAATGATGATTGCACTAGTTATGATGAAAATGTCTCCTATAAGCATGTCGATTTTTGTGGAGTACATTGGGTTTGCAAGTACACACCAAATAGGGAAGATAGATATTGTAAGAGGCATAAGCATATAGAAACTAAATTGTTGCAAGAAAGGCTTGATGTTTGTGCTGAAAAACTTAATATTTTTCTCCATCCTTGTGAACTTTGCAATGAACATGGTCATTTAAATCTCCAATGCAAATTGTTTCATGATTGAATGGTGTCCAAAAATTGTGATGACTTGATTTCCCTTGCCCATCATAGTGAACTTAGTTTGCTTTTGGGTTATGAAGAATTGAAACGTGCAACTAAGATTATTCCAAAATTTGCCCTTAATAGATTTCTTGATTTTGATCTAGAGAAGATTTATATGTATTGTGTGGTGAATTGCATTGAAAATCCTTATATTGCCAATTACCTAAATAAAAGAAAGCAAATAGAAGATGAAGAGAATACTAATGAAAGGGAAGAGACTTCCCAATATCCTCCTATTATTTCTTATGATGAATCAGGTAACGAGGAGGAGCTTTCTATTCAACCAATCTCATCAATAAGGAGCTCAGAGAAGAAGGTTGAACCCAACATAATGTGAAGAAGAAAAAGGAAAACGGAGAAGCAAAGGTAAAAAGGTATCCCTCCCAAATGGTGTTGCTCCTACTACTCATTGTGATGATGATAATTGCTATACTATTGGCGCTATCCATACTATTAATGATGAGAGTGATTATGCTTATGATATGAAAAGGCCCAAGCTTGGGGAAGCTATGTTTGATGAGGATGAAATATTTGAGAATATATTTTCTGAAATTAATGTTTGTCCCAAGCTTGGGGATGCTACGTTTAATGAAGATGATATTTTTAGCCTCCCAAGTTTTGATATGCAAAGTTGTTATGATGATAGCATGCCTCTTACCTATGATGATTATATTGATGAAAGTGGGTTTGGAAGAGTGTCAACTTTAGGAAGTAATGATCCCACATCAAAAGATCAAAGTCAAATCAAAAAATAATTGCAAACAAAACTCCCCCAGGATTGATGCTAGTTGAAGGCACCTGTTGTTTCAGGCAAGCCATGGATTGATGATTGTTGGTGGAGGGGAGTAAAAAATTTACCATTCTGTTTGGGAACCGCCTATAATGTATGTAGTATGGAAGATATTGGGAACTCTTGGTTGTTTTGTTCACAATGAGATCATACCTCTCAAAAATTATTTATCTCTATTTCAAAATCGAGCTCTGGCACCTCTGCAAATCCCTGCTTCCCTCTGCGAAGGGCCTATCTTTTACTTTTATGCAAGAGTCAGTAGTATTCCTTCTCATTCCTACCTACTCTTTAGTTGGCAAGCATCGTGTGTTGGGGAAAGATCTAAGCATATATGGCCATGCAAATATATTTGATCATGAATTATTATTGTTGACAATTATCTATATGATAAGTGAGTTGGGAGGCGAAACACTAAGCCCCTATCTTTCTCTGTGTTTGATGGATGCTATTTGTTCTAAGAATATGCTTTGAGTGGTAGCAATCATGGAAGACTATATGATAGTTGAGTATGTGGAGTTTGCTAAATCAAAGCTCTGACATAGACCCTATTGGGGAACGTAGTAATTTCAAAAAAAATCCTACGCAGATGCAAGATCATGGTGATGCATAGCAACGAGAGGGTAGAGTGTTGTCCACGTACCCTCGTAGACCGAAAGCGGAAGCGTTAGCACAATGCGGTTGATGTAGTCGTTTGTCTTCACGATCCGATAGATCAAGTACCGAATGTAGGACACCTCCGAGTTCAGCACACGTTCAGCTCGATGACGTCCCACGAACTCCGATCCAGCAGAGCTTTGCGGGAGAGTTCCATCAGCACAACGGCGTGATGACGGTGTCGATGATGCTATCGACGCAAGGCTTCGCCTAAGCACCGCTACGATATTACCAAGGTGGAATATGGTGGAGGGGTGCACTGCACACGGCTAAGAGATCAAGAGATCAATTGTTGTGCCTAGAGGTGCCCCCCTGCCCCGTATATAAAGGATCAAGGGGGAGGGGGCGGCCGGCCAGGAGGAGGCGCGCCAGGGAGGAGTCCTACTCCCGGAGTAGGACTCCCTCTTTTCCTAGTTGGAGTATGAGCGGGAAGGAAGGGAGAGAGGAGAGGAAGGAAAGGGGGGCGCCGCCCCCCTCCTTGTCCTATTTGAACTAGAGGGGGAGAGGGCGCGCGGCCTGCCCTGGCCGCCCCTCCTCTTCTCCACTAGGGCCCATTAGGCCCACTAAATCCCCCGGGGGGTTCCGGTAACCCCGCGGTACTTCAGTATATGCCCGAAACCATCCGAAACTATTCCGGTGTCCGAACATAGTCATCCAATATATCGATCTTTACGTCTCAACCATTTCGAGACTCCTCTTAATGTCCGTGATCATATCCGGGACTCCGAACTACCTTTGGTACATCAAAACACAAAAACTCATAATACCGATCGTCACCGAACTTTAAGCGTGCGGACCCTACGGGTTCGAGAACTATGTATACATGACCGAGACACGTCTCCGGTCAATAACCAATAGCAGAACCTGGATGCTCATATTGGCTCCTACATATTCTACGAAGATATTTATCGGTCAAACCGCATAACAACATATGTTGTTCCCTTTGTCATCGGTATGTTACTTGCCCGAGATTCGATCGTCGGTATCTCAATACCTAGTTCAATCTCGTTATCGGCAAGTCTCTTTACTCGTTATGTAATGCATCATCCCGCAACTAACTCATTAGCTACATTGCTTGCAAGGCTTATAGTGATGTGCATTACCGAGAGGGCCCAGAGATACCTCTCCGACAATCGGCGTGACAAATCCTAATCTCGAAATACGCCAACTCAACATGTACCTTCGGAGACACCTGTAGAGCTCCTTTATAATCACCCAGTTACGTTGTGACATTTGGTAGCACACAAAGTGTTCCTCCGATAAACGGGAGTTGCATAATCTCATAGTCATAGGAACATGTATAAGTCATGAGGAAAGCAATAGCAACATACTAAACGATCAAGTGCTAAGCTAATGGAATGGGTCAAGTCAATGACATCATTCTCCTAATGATGTGATCCCGTTAATCAAATGGCAACTCATGTCTATGGTTAGGAAACACAACCATCTTTGATCAATGAGCTAGTCAGGTAGAGGCATACTAGTGACACTATGTTTGTCGATGTATTCACACATGTATTAAGTTTCCGGTTAATACAATTCTAGCATGAATAATAAACATTTATCATGATATGAGGAAATAAATAATAACTTTATTATTGCCTCTAGGGCATATTTCCTTCAGTCTCCCACTTACACTAGAGTCAATAATCTAGATTACATAGTAATGATTCTAACACCCATGGAGCCTTGGTGCTGATCATGTTTTGCTCATGGAAGAGGCTTAGTCAACGGGTCTGCAACATTCAGGTCCATATGTATCTTGCAAATCTCTATGTCTCCCACCTGGACTTGGTCCCGGATGGAATTGAAGCGTCTCTTGATGTGCTTGGTTCTCTTGTGAAATTTGGATTCCTTTGCCAAGGCAATTGCACCAGTATTGTCACAAAAGATTTTCATTGGACCCGATGCACTAGGTATTACACCTAGATCGGATATGAACTCCTTCATCCAGACTCCTTCATTTGATGCTTCGAAGCAGCTATGTACTCCGCTTCACATGTAGATCCCGTCACGATGCTTTGTTTAGAACTGCACCAACTGACAGCTCCACCGTTTAATATAAACACGTATACGGTTTGTGATTTAGAATCGCCCGGATCAGTGTCAAAGCTTGCATCGACGTAACCATTTACGACTAGCTCTTTGTCACCTCCATAAACGAGAAACATATCCTTAGTCCTTTTCATGTATTTCAGGATATTCTTGACCGCTGTCCAGTGATCCACTCCTATATTACTTTGGTACCTCCCTGCTAAGCTAATAGCTAGGCACACATCAGGTCTAGTACACAGCATTGCATACATGATAGAGCCTATGGCTGAAGCACGGGGAACATCTTTCATTTTCTCTCTATCTTCTGTAGTGGTCGGGCATTGAGTCTGACTCAACTTCACAGCTTGTAATACAGGCAAGAACCCTTTCTTTGCTTGATCCATTTTGGACTTTTTCAAAACTTTATCAAGGTCTGTGCTTTGTGAAAGTCCAATTAAGCGTCTTGATCTATCTCTATAGATCTTGATGCCCAATATATAAGTAGCTTCACCGAGGTCTTTCATTGAAAAACTTTTATTCAAGTATCCTTTTATGCTATCCAGAAATTCTATATCATTTCCAATCAACAATATGTCGTCTACATATAATATCAGAAATGCTACAGAGCTCCCACTCACTTTCTTGTAAATACAGGCTTCTCCAAAAGTCTGTATAAAACCATATGCTTTGATCACACTATCAAATCGTTTATTCCAACTCCGAGAGGCTTGCACTAGTCCATAAATGGAGCGCTGGAGCTTGCACACTTTGTTAGCACCTTTTGGATCGACAAAACCTTCTGGTTGCATCATATACAACTCTTCTTCCAGAAATCCATTCAGGAATGCAGTTTTGACATCCATTTGCCAAATTTCATAATCATAAAATGCGGCAATTGCTAACATGATTCGGACAGACTTAAGCATCGCTACGGGTGAGAAAGTCTCATCGTAGTCAACCCCTTGAACTTGTCGAAAACCTTTGGCAATAAGTCGAGCTTTGTAGACAGTAACATTACCATCAGCATCAGTCTTCTTCTTAAAGATCCATTTATTCTCGATGGCTTGCCGATCATCGGGCAAGTCAACCAAAGTCCATACTTTGTTCTCATACATGGATCCCATCTCAGATTTCATGGCCTCAAGCCATTTTGCGGAATCTGGGCCCATCATCGCTTCCTCATAGTTCGTACGTTCACCATGGTCAAGTAACATGACTTGCAGAATAGGATTACCGTACCACTCTGGTGCGGATCTTACTCTAGTTGACCTACAAGGTTCGGTAGTAACTTGATTTAAAGTTTCATGATCAATATCATTAGCTTCCTCACTAATTGGTGTAGGCGTCACATGAACCGGTTTCTGTGATGAACTACTCTACAATAAGGGAGCAGGTACAGTTACCTCATCAAGTTCTACTTTCCTCCCACTCACTTCCTTTGAGAGAAACTCCTTCTCTAGAAAGGATCTGAATTTAGCAACCAAAGTCTTGCCTTCTGATTTGTGATAGAAGGTGTGCCCAATAGTCTCCTTTGGGTATCCTATGAAGACACATTTCTCCGATTTGGGTTCGAGCTTATCAGGTTGAAGTTTCTTTACATAAGCATCGCAGCCCCAAACTTTAAGAAACGACAACTTTGGTTTCTTGCCAAACCAAGTTCATAAGGCATCGTCTCAATGGATTTTGATGGTGCCTATTTAACGTGAATGCATCCATCTCTAAAGCATAACCCCAAAACAATAGTGGTAAATCAGTAAGAGACATCATTGATCGCACTATATCTAGTAAAGTATGATTACGACGTTCGGACACACCATTACGTTGTGGTGTTCCGAGTGGCGTGAGTTGTGAAACTATTCCACATTGTTTCAAATGTAGACCAAACTCGTAACTCAAATATTCTCCTCCACGATCAGATCGTAGAAATTTTGTTTTCTTGTTACGATGATTTTCCACTTCACTCTGAAATTCTTTGAACTTTTCAAATGTTTTAGACTTATTTTTCATTAAGTAGATATACCCATATTTGCTCAAATCATCAGTGAAGGTGAGAAAATAACGATACCCGCCGCGAGCCTCAATATTCATCGGACCACATACATCAGTATGTATGATTTCCAATAAATCTGTTGCTCGCTCCATAGTTCCGGAGAACGGCGTTTTAGTCATCTTGCCCATGAGGCACGGTTCGCAAGTACCAAGTGATTCATAATCAAGTGATTCCAACAGTCCATCAGTATGGAGTTTCTTCATGCGCTTTAGACCGATATGACCCAAATGGCAGTGCCACAAATAAGTTGCACTATCATTATCAACTCTGCATAGTTTGGCTTCAACATTATGAATATGTGTATCACTACTATCAGGATTCAATAAAAATAGACCACTCTTCAAGGGTGCATGACCATAAAAGATATTACTCATATAAATAGAACAACCATTATTCTCTGATTTAAATGAATAACCATCTCGCATCAAACAAGATCCAGATATAATGTTCATGCTTAACGCTGGCACCAAATAACAATTATTTAGGTCTAAAACTAATCCCGAAGGTAGATGTAGAGGTAGCGTGCCGACCGCGATCACATCGACTTTGGAACCATTTCCCACGCGCATCATCACCTTGTCCTTAGCCAATCTTCGCTTAATCCATAGTCCCTGTTTTGAGTTGCAAATATTAGCAACAGAACTAGTATCAAATACCTAGGTACTACTGCGAGCATTAGTAAGGTACACATAAATAACATGTATATCACATATACCTTTGTTCACTTTGCCATCCTTCTTATCCGCCAAATACTTGGGGTAGTTCCGCTTCCAGTGAACAGTCTGCTTGCAGTAGAAGCACTCAGTCTCATGCTTAGGTCCAGACTTCGGTTTCTTCTCTTGAGCAGCAACTTGTTTGCCATTCTTCTTGAAGTTCCCCTTCTTCATAACCTTACCCTTTTTCCTGAAATTGGTGGTCTTGTTGGCCATCAACACTTGATGCTCCTTTTTGATTTCTACCTCCGCAGCCTTTACCATTGCGAAGAGCTCGGGAATAGTCTTGTTCATCCCTTGCATATTATGTTCATCACGAAGCTCTTGTAGCTTGGTGCCAGTGATTGAAGAATTCTATCAATGACACTATCATCAGGAAGATTAACTCCCAGTTGAATCAAGTGATTATTATACCCAGATATTTTGAGTATATGTTCACTGACAGAACTATTCTCTTCCATCTTGCAGCTATAGAACTTATTGGAGACTGCATATCTCTCAATCTGGGCATTTGCTTGAAATATTAACTTCAACTCCTGGAACATCTCATATGCTCCATGACGTTCAAAACGTCATTGAAGTCCCGGTTCTAAGCCGTAAAGCATGGCACACTGAACTATCGAGTAGTCATCAGCTTTTGCTCTACCAGATGTTCTTAATGTCGTTAGTTGCATCTACAGCAGGCTTGGCACCCAGCGGTGCTTCCAGGACGTAATTCTTCTGTGCAGCAATGAGGATAATCCTCAAGTTACGGACCCAGTCTGTGTAATTGCTACCATCATCTTTCAGCTTAGCTTTCTCAAGGAACGCATTAAAATTCAACGGAACAACAGCACGGGCCATCTATCTACAATAACATAGACAAGCAAAAATACTATCAGGTACTAAGTTCATGATAAATTAAAGTTCAATTAACCATATTATTTAAGAACTCCCACTTAGATAGACATCTCTATAATCATCTAAGTGATCACGTGATCCAAATCAACTAAACCATGTCCGATCATCACGTGAGATGGAGTGGTTTTCAATGGTGAACATCACTATGTTGATCATATCTACTATATGATTCACGCCCGACCTTTCAGTCTCAGTGTTCCGAGGCCATATCTATATATGCTAGGCTCGTCAAGTTTAACCTGAGTATTCCGCATGTGCAATTGTTTTACACCCGTTATATTTGAACGTAGAGCCTATCACACCCGATCGTCATGTGGTGTCTCAGGACGAAGAACTTTCACAACGGTGCATACTCAGGGAGAACACCTATACCTTGAAATTTAGTGAGAGATCATCTTATAATGCTACCTTCAATCAAAGCAAAATAAGATGCATAAAGGATAAACATCACATGCAATCAATATAAGTGATATGATATGGCCATCATCATCTTGTGCTTGTGATCACCATCTTCGAAGCACCGCCATGATCACCATCGTCACCGGTGCAACACCTTGATCTTCATCATAGCATCGTTGTCATTTCGCCACCTATTGCTTCTACGACTATCGCTACCGCTTAGTGATAAAGTAAAGCAATTACAGGGTGATTGCATTTCATACAATAAAGCGACAACCATATGGCTCCTGCGAGTTGCCGATAACTTAGTTACAAAGCATGATCATCTCATACAATAAAATTTAGCATCATGTCTTGACCATATCACATCACAGCATGCCTTGCAAAAACAAGTTAGACGTCCTCTACTTTGTTGCTGCAAGTTTTACGTGGCTGCTACGGGCTGAGCAAGAACCGTTCTTACCTACGCATCAAAACCACAATGATAGTTCGTCAAGTTAGTGTTGTTTTAACCTTCTCAAGGACCGGCCGTAGCCACACTCGGTTCAACTAAAGTTGGAGAAACTAACACCCGCTAGCCACCTATGTGCAAAGCACGTCGGTAGAACCAATCTCGCATAAGCGTACGCGTAATGTCGGTCCGGGCGGCTTCATCCAACAATACCACCAAACCAAAGTATGACATGCTGGTAAGCAGTATGACTTGTATCGCCCACAACTCACTTGTTCTACTCGTGCATATAACATCTACGCATAAAACCAAGCTCGGATGACACTGTTGGGGAATGTAGTAATTTCAAAAAAAAATCCTACGCACACGCAAGATCATGGTGATGCATAGCAATGAGAGGGGAGAGTGTTGTCCATGTACCCTTGTAGACCGAAAGCGGAAGCGTTAGCACAATGCGGTTGATGTAGTCGTATGTCTTCACGATCTGACCGATCAAGTACCGAACGTACGTCACCTCCGAGTTCAGCACACGTTCAGCTCGATGACGTCCCACGAACTCCGATCCAGCAGAGCTTTGCGGGAGAGTTCCGTCAGCACGACGGCGTGATGACGGTGTCGATGATGCTACCGATGCAGGGCTTCGCCTAAGCATCGCTACGATATTACCGAGGTGGAATATGGTGGAGGGGGGCACCGCACACGGCTAAGAGATCAAGAGATCAATTGTTGTGCCTAGAGGTGCCCCCTGCCCCCGTATATAAAGGATCAAGGGGAGGGGCGGCTGGCTAGGAGGAGGCGCGACAGGGAGGAGTCCTACTCCCAACGGGAGTAGGACTCCCTCTTTTCCTAGTTGGAGTAGGAGGGGGAAGGAAGGGAGAGAGGAGAGGAAGGAAAGGGGAGGCGACCCCCCTCCTTGTCCTATTCGGACTAGAGGGGGAGGGGGCATGCGGCCTGCCCTGGCCGCCCCTCCTCTTCTCCACTAGGGCCCATTAGGGCCACTAAATCCCCCGGGGGGTTCCGGTAACCCCCCGGTACTCCGGTATATGCCTGAAACCATCTGAAACTATTCCGGTGTCCGAACATAGTCATCCAATATATCGATCTTTACATCTCGAACATTTCGAGACTCCTCGTGATGTCCGTGATGATATCCAGGACTCCGAACTACCTTCGTTACATCAAAACACAAAAACTCATAATACCGATCGTCACCAAACTTTAAGCGTGCGGACCCTACGAGTTCGAAAACTATGTAGACATGACCGAAACACGTCTCCGGTCAATAACCAATAGCGGAACCTGGATGCTCATATTGGCTCTGATACGTCCATTTTGCATCATGCTTTTATATCAATATTTATTGCATTATGGGCTGTTATTACATATTATATCTCAATACTTATGGCTATTCTCTCTTATTTTACAAGGTTTACCATGAGAGGGGGAGTGCCGGCAACTTGAATTCTGGCTGGAAAAGGAGCAAACATTGGAAACCTATTCTGCACTGCTCCAAAAATCCTGAAACTCCACGAAAGTTATTTTTGGAATTAATAAGAATTATTGAGCGAAGAAACTACCAGAGAGGGCCCACACCCAGGCCAGAAGGGTGGGGGGCGCGCCCACCCCTACTGGGCGCGCCCCCTGTCTCCTAGGCCCCCTGGTGGCCCTACGGTGCCCATCTTCTGCTATATGAAGGCTTTTACCCTGGAAAAAAAATCGGAGGCAAGCTTACGGGACGAAACTCCACCGCCACGAGGCGGAACCTTGGCGGAACCAATCTAGGGCTCCGGCAGAGCTGTTCTGCCGGGGAAACTTCCCTCCGGGAGGGGGAAATCATCACCATCGTCATCACCAATGATCCTCTCGTTGGGAGGGGGTCAATCTCCATCAACATCTTCACCAGCACCATCTCCTCTCAAAGTCCTAGTTCATCTCTTGTATCCAATCTTGTATCAAAACCACAAATTGGTACATGTGGGTTGCTAGTAGTGTTGATTACTCCTTGTAGTTGATGCTAACTGGTTTACTTGGTGGAAGATCATACGTTCAGATCCTTAATGCATATTATTACTCCTCTGATTATGAACATGAATATGCTTTGTGAGTAGTTACGTTTGTTCCTGAGGACATGGGTGAAGTCTTGCTATTAGTAGTCATGTGAATTTGGTATTCGTTCGATATTTTGATGAGATGTATGTTGTCTTTCCTCTAGTGGTGTTATGTGAACATCGACTACATGACACTTCACAATTATTTGGGCCTAGAGGAAGGCATTGGGAAGTAATAAGTAGATGATGGGTTGCTAGAGTGACAGAAGCTTAGACCCTAGTTTATGCGTTGCTTCGTAAGGGGCTGATTTGGATCCATATGTCTAATGTTGTGGTTAGGTTTACCTTAATACTTCTTTTGTAGTTGCAGATGCTTGCAATAGGGGTTAATCATAAGTGGGATGCTTTTCCAAGTAAGGGCAGTACCCAAGCACCGGTCCACCCACATATCAAATTATCAAAGTACCGAACGCGAATCATATGAGCGTGATGAAAACTAGCTTGACGATAATTCCCATGTGTCCTCGGGAGCTCTTTTCTCAATATAAGAAATTGTCCAGGCTTGTCCTTTGCTACAAAAAGGATTGGGCTACCTTGCTGCACTTTATTTACTTTCATTGCTTGTTACTCGTTACAATTTATCTTATCACAAAACTATCTGTTACCTACAATTTTAGTGCTTGCAGAGAAAACCTTACTGAAAACCGCTTGTCATTTCCTTCTGCTCCTCGTTGGGTTCGACACTCTTACTTATCGAAAGGACTATGATAGATCCCTTATACTTGTGGGTCATCAAAACTCTTTTCTGGCACCGTTGTCGGGGAGTGAAGCGCCTTTGGTGAGTGGAACTTGGTAAGGAAACATTTATATAGTGTGCTGAAATTTTCTGTCACTTGTTACTATGGAAACTAATCCTTTGAGGGGCTTGTTCGGGGTATCTTCACTCCGACCAGAAGAGAAAAGAGTTGCTCCTCAACCTACTGAACCTACTGAAAATATTTACTTTGACATTCCTTCAGGTATAATAGAGAAACTGCTAGCTAATCCCTTTGCAGGAGATGGAACATTGCATCCCGATTTACACCTTGTCTTTGTGGATGAAGTTTGTGGATTATTTAAGCTTGCAGGTATTCCTGATGATGTTGTCAAAAGGAAGGTCTTCCCTTTATCTTTGAAGGGGGATGCATCGACATGGTATAGGCTATGTGATGATACGGGATCTTGGAATTATAAACGATTGAAGTTGGAATTTCACCAGAAGTTCTATCCTATGCATCTTGTTCATCATGATCGTAATTACATATATAATTTCTGGCCTCGCGAAGGAGAAAGCATCGCTCAAGCTTCGGGGAGGCTTAAGTCAATGTTATATTCATGCCCCAATCATGAGCTCTCCAGAGAAATGATTATTCAAAAATTTTATGCTCGACTTTCTCCCAATGATCGCAACATGCTCGATACTTCATGTGATGGTTCTTATATGCTGAAGACTATTGAATTCAAGTGGGACTTATTGGGGATTAAACGCAACTCTAAAGATTGGGGTTTCGACGATGGTAAGGAGTCAGGTATGACACCTAAGTTTGATTGTGTTAAATCTTTTATGGATACCGATGCTTTTCATGGATTTAGCGCTAAATATGGACTTGACTCTGAGATAGTAGCTTCTTCATGTGAATCTTTTGCTACTCACGTTGATCTCCCTAAGGAGAAGTGGTTTAAATATAATCCTCCCATTGAAGTAAAAGTAGTTGCACCTATTACAGTTGAAGAAAAGATTGTCACTTATAGTGATCCTATTGTTCCTACTACTTATGTTGAGAAACCTCCTTTTCCTGTTAGGATAAAGGATCATGCTAAAACTTCGACTGTTGTTCGTAAGAGTAATACTAGGACTTATACACCTCCTGAGGAAATTAAAGTTGAACCTAGTATTGCTATGGTTAAAGATCTATTGGAAGATAATTTAGATGGGCATGTTATTTATTTCTATGGTGAGACTGCTAATATTGCTAGACCATATGCTAAGATAGATAGACCTGTTGTAGGCATGCCTGTTATTTCTGTTAAAATAGGAGATCATTGTTATCATGGCTTATGTGATATGGGTGCTAGTGCTAGCGCAATACCCTATGACTTATATAAAGAAAATATGCATGATATTGCACCCGCTGAATTGGAAGATATAGATGTTACTATTAAGCTTGCCAATAGGGATACTATTAAGCCATTTGGGATTGTTAGAGATGTTGAAATCTTGTGTGGGAAGGTTAAATATCCTGCTGATTTTCTTGTTCTTGGTTCCCCACAAAATGACTTTTGTCCCATTATTTTTGGTAGACCCTTCTTGAATACTGTTAATGCTAGAATTGATTGTGAAAAGGATACTGTTACAATTGGCTTAGAAGATACGTCTCATGAGTTTAATTCTGCTAAGTTTCGTAGACAACCTCGTGATAGAGAATCACCTAGTAAGGATGAGATTATTGATCTTGCTTCTATCACCGTGCCTCCTCCTGATCTGTTAGAACAATATTTGCTAGACCATGAAAATGATATGTTTATGAAGGAAAGAAGGTAAATAGATGAAGTGTTCCTTTAACAGGAACCTATTCTGAAACACAACCTACCCGTTGAAATTCTAGGGGATCCCCCTCCACCCAAGGGTGATCCCGTGTTTGAACTCAAACCATTACCTGATAATCTTAAGTATGCTTATCTTAATGAAAAGAAAATATATCCTGTTATTATTAGTGCTAACCTTTCAGAGCAAGAAGAAGAAAGATTATTGAAAACTCTGAAGAAGCACCGTGCTGCTATCGGATATACTCTGGATGATCTCAAGAGCATTAGTCCCACGTTATGTCAACACAAAATTAATTTGGAGGACGATGCCAAACTAGTTAGAGATCCTCAACGACGATTGAATCCTAAGATGAAAGAAGTGGTTAGAAAGGAGATACTAAAGCTCCTTGAGGCAGGTATAATTTATCCCATTGCTGATAGTGATTAGGTAAGCCCTGTCCATTGTGTTCCTAAAAAGGGAGGTATTACTACGTTCCTAATGATAAAGATGAATTGACCCCGCAAAGAATTATTACAGGTTATAGGATGGTAATCGATTTCCGTAAATTAAATAAAGCTACTAAGAATGATCATTACCCTTTACCTTTTATCGATCAAATGCTAGAAAGACTATCCAAACACACACATTTCTGCTTTCTAGATGGTTATTCTGGTTTCTCTCAAATACCTGTGTCAGCGAAGGATCAATCAAAAACTACTTTTACTTGCCCTTTCGGTACTTTTGCTTATAGACGTATGCCTTTTGGTTTATGTAATGCACATGCTACCTTTCAAAGATGTATGATGGCTATATTCTCTGACTTTTGTGAAAAGATTTGAGGTATTCATGGATGATTTCTCCGTCTATGGATCTTTTTTTGATGATTGCTTGAGCAACCTTGATCGAGTTTTGCAGAGATGCGAAGACACTAGTCTCGTCTTGAATTGGGAAAAGTGCCACTTTATCGTTAATGAAGGCATTGTCTTGGGGCATAAGATTTCCGAGAGAGGTATTGAATTTGATAAAGCCAAAGTTGATGCTATTGAAAAGATGCCATGTCCCAAGGACATAAAAGGTATAAGAAGTTTCCTTGGTCATGTTGGTTTTTATAGGAGGTTCATTAAGGACTTTTCTAAAATCTCTAGGCCTCTGACTAATTTATTTCAAAAAGATATTCCTTTTGTCTTTGATGATGATTGTGTAGAAGCATTTGAAATACTTAAGAAAGCTTTGATCACTGCACCTATTGTTCAGCCACCTGATTGGAATTTACCCTTTGAAATTATGTGTGATGCTAGTGATTATGCTGTAGGTGCTGTTCTAGGGCAAAGAGTTGATAAGACATTGAATGTTATCCAGTATGCTAGTAATACTCTTGATACTGCCCAGAGAAATTATGCTACTACTGAAAAAGAATTCTTAGCAGTTGTGTTTGCTTGCGATAAGTTTAGACCTTATATTGTTGATTCTAAAGTTACTATTCACACTGATCATGCTGCTATTAAATATCTTATGGAAAAGAAAGATGCTAAGCCTAGACTTATTAGATTGGTTCTCTTGCTCCAAGAATTTGATTTGCATATTATTGATAGAAAGGGAGCTGAGAACCCCATTGCAGACAACTTGTCTAGGTTAGAGAATGTTCTTGTTGACCCACTACCTATTGATGATAGCTTTCCTGATGAACAATTAGCGGTCATTAATGCTTCTCGTACTGCTCCTTGGTATGTTGATTATGCTAATTACATTGTTGCTAAATTTATACCACCTAGTTTCACATACCAGCAAAATAAAAAGTTCTTTTATGATTTAAGACAATACTTCTGGGATGACCCACACCTTTATAAAGAAGGAGTAGATGGTGTTATTAGACATTGTGTGCCTAAGCATGAACAGGAACAAATCCTACGCAAGTGTCACTCTGAATCATATGGAGGACACCACGCTGGGGATAGAACTGCACATAAGGTATTGCAATCTGGTTTTTATTGGCCTACTCTCTTCAAAGATGCTCGTAAGTTTGTCTTATCTTGTGATGAATGTCAAAGAATTGGTAATATTAGTAGACGTCGAGAAATGCATATGAATTATTCTCTTGTTAATGAACCATTTGATGTTTGGGGCTTTGATTATATGGGACCTTTTCCTGCCTCTAATGGTTACACACATATTTTAGTTGCTGTGGATTACGTCACTTAGTGGGTAGAAGCTATTCCAACTAGTAGTGCTGATCATAACACCTCTATTAAGATGCTTAAAGAAGTTATTTTTCTGAGGTTTGGAGTCCCTAGATATCATATGACTGATGGTGGTTCACATTTTATTCATGGTGCTTTCCGTAAGATGCTTGCTAAGTATGATGTTAATCATAGAATCGCATCTCCTTATCACCCGTAGTCTATTGGTCAAGTAGAGTTGAGCAATAGAGCGCTCAAATTAATTTTGCAAAAGACTATCAATAGATCTAGAAAGAATTGGTCCAAAAAACTTGATGATGCATTATGGGCCTATAGAACTGCATATAAAAATCCTATGGGTATGTCTCCGTATAAGATGGTTTATGGAAAATCATGTCACTTACCTCGTGAACTTGAACATAAAGCGTATTGGGCTATTAAAGAGCTCAACTATGACTTCAAACTTGCCGGTGAGAAGAGGTTGTTTGATATTAGCTCACTTGATGAGTGGAGAACCCAAGCATATGAGAATGCCAAGCTATTCAAAGAAAAAGTTAAACGCTGGCATGATAAAAGGATACAAAAGCGTGAGTTTAATGTAGGTGATTATGTGTTATTATTCAACTCTCGTTTAAGATTTTTTGCAGGAAAACTTCTCTCTAAATGCGAAGGTCCTTACGTTATCGAGGAGGTCTGTCGTTCCGGTGCCATAAAAATCAACAACTTCGAAGGCACAAGTCCAAGGGTGGTGAATGGTCAAAGAATTAAACATTATATCTCAGGTAATCCTACCAATGTTGAAACTAATATTATTGAAACCGTAATCCTGGAGGAATACATAAGGGACACTTTCCAGAACGTTCCAGACTCCGAAAAGGAATAGGTATGTGGTACGGTAAGTAAACCGACTCCAAAACAATTCTAATGGCAATTTTTATCCGTTTTGGAATATTTAAGAAATTTGGAAAGAAAGAAGTAGTCCAGGAAGGACAGGAGGCCTCCACGAGGGTGGAGGGCGCGCCCACCCTTCCTGGGCACACCCCCTGTCTCGTGGCCACCTCGTGTGCCTCCCGGACTCCGTTTTCTTGCACGTTACCTATTTTTTGGTCGGTAAAAATTCATTATATAATCTCCCGAAGGCTTTGACCATCCTATCATGCAAATATCCTCTGTTTTCGTTTCGAGCTGTTTTTCTGATAGATCTAGAGCATCATGACGTCGCCCTCCTTCAACAATGAAGACAAGGATGCTTGGCTATTGAAGATAGAGCTGAAAATAGAAGAACCGGAAGAGATCAACAATGATGAAGAGATCAAGAAGGCGGTGGAGGTTCAAGCTCCGACAGTGAAAGAAGAAGACATCCCTCAACCCTTACCTAACCTGTTTACTCCAACTGAGATTGAAGCTTTCAAGATGATTGAGTTAGCTCGCATACAGAATAAGTATCTCACACAGGAGAATATTTTGTTGAAGGATCATATCGTCGGACTCAAGGGCATTATCCGCAAGTTGGAGGAGCTTTTACGCTCGATGTGCGATTATCCACCATCATCATCACCACCTCCATCACCACCGAGGACATAATCACATGGGTATGTGTACTCCCCTTGGCAACTGCCAAGCTTGGGGGAGGTGCCCCAGTATTGTATCACCATCACACTCCTATCTTTACCGTTTTATTTAGTTCGATCCTTTTAGTAGTATCTTGATCTAGTAGATTGAAGTTTTAGTATCAGTTAGTTTTGAGTTTTGCTTTGTGATCTCTTTATGTAATTGAGTCCGTGAACTATCTATAATAAAGATTAGTGTTGAGTCAAGGGCTTTGCTATCTTGCCATGATCTTGAGAAAGTAGAAAGAATAAAAAGAATAAAAGAGCTCATATTGATCTTATGGATAGTAATGAATTCACACATAGAAAGTATGAGGCATAAAAGTTGTTGAGAGTTGACAAACGTAGTTTTGGTCATCGTTGCAATTAATAGGAAGTAATAAGGAAAGAGAGGTTTTCACATACAAATATATTATCTTGGACATGTTTTATGATTGGGAGCACTCATTAAGTATGACATGCTAAAAGAGTTGATGTTGGAGAAGGAAGACAACGTAATGGTTTATGTTTTCTCACATCTCAGTTAAAGTATATTGTCATTGATCTTCCCAACATGTTGAGCTTGCCTTTCCCCCTCATGCTAGCCAAATTCCTTGCACCAAGTAGAGATACTACTTGTGCTTCCAAATATCCTTAAACCCAGTTTGCCATGAGAGTCCACCATACCTACCTATGGATTGAGTAAGATCCTTCAAGTAAGTTGTCATGTTGCAAGCAATAAAAATTGCTCTTTAAATATGTATGACTTATTAGTGCAGAGAAAATAAGCTTTATATGATCTTGTTATGGAAGCAATAAAAGTGATGGACTGCATAATAAAGGTCCATATACAAGTGGCAATATAAAGTGACGTTCTTTTGCATTAAAATTTTATGCATCCAACCCTAAAAGCACATGACAACCTGTGCTTCCCTCTGCGAAGGGCCTATCTTTTACTTTATGTTTTTACTTTATGCTTGAGTCAAGGTGATCTTCACCTTTCCCTTTTTCATTTTATCCTTTGGCAAGCTCCTCGTGTTTGAAAGATCTTGATATATATATCCAATTGGATGTAAGTTAGCATGAATTATTATTGTTGACATCACCCAAAGGTGAATAGGTTGGGAGGCAACACAATAAGCCCCTATCTTTCTTAGTGTCCGGTTGAAACTCCATAACCACAAGTACTGTGTGAGTGTTAGCAATCGTAGAAGACTATATGATAGTTGAGTATGTGGACTTGCTGAAAAGCTCTATTCTTGACTCTTTCTGATGTTATGATAAATTGCAATTGCTTCAATGACTGAGATTATAGTTTGATAGTTCCCAATGAAGTCTGAACCATACTTGACATTGTGAATTGATTGTTACTTGAGCATAAGAAATCATATGACAAAATCTATATTTGTTGTTGTTCTAAGAATGATCGTGATGCCCTCATGTCGGTATTTTATTTTTATCGTCACCTCTATTTCTAAAACATGCGGACATATTTTTCGATATCGGCTTCCGCTTGAGGACAAGCGAGGTCTAAGCTTGGGGCAGTTGATACGTCCATTTTGCATCATGCTTTTATATAAATATTTATTGCATTATGGGCTGTTATTACACATTATATCTCAATACTTATGGCTATTCTCTCTTATTTTACGAGGTTTACCATGAAGAGGGGGAATGCCGGCAGCTGGAATTCTGGCTGGAAAAGGAGCAAACATTGGAAACCTATTCTGCACTGCTCCAAAAATCCTGAAACTCCACGGAAGTAATTTTTGGAATTAATAAGAATTATTGAGCGAAGAAACTACCAGAGGGGGCCCACACCCAGGCAAGGAGGGTGGGGGGGCGCCCACCCCTACTGGGCGCGCCCCCTGTCTCCTGGGCCCCCTGGTGGCCCTCCGGTGCCCATCTTCTGCTATATGAAGGCTTTTACCCTGGAAAAAAAATCAGAGGCAAGCTTACGGGACGAAACTCCGCCGCCACGAGGCAAAACCTTGGCGGAACCAATCTAGGGCTCCGGCAGAGCTGTTCTGCTGGGGAAACTTCCCTCCGGGAGGGGGAAATCATCACCATCGTCATCACCAATGATCCTCTCATCGAGAGGGGGTCAATCTCCATCAACATCTTCACCAGCACCATCTCCTCTCAAAACCCTAGTTCATCTCTTGTATCTAATCTTGTATCAAAACCACAAATTGGTACATGTGGGTTACTAGTAGTGTTGATTACTCCTTGTAGTTGATGCTAATTGGTTTACTTGGTGGAAGATCATATGTTCAGATCCTTAATGCATATTATTACTCCTCTGATTATGAACATGAATATGCTTTGTGAGTACTTACGTTTGTTCCTGAGGACATGGGTGAAGTCTTGCTATTAGTAGTCATGTGAATTTGGTATTCGTTCGATATTTTGATGAGATGTATGTTGCCTTTCCTCTAGTGGTGTTATGTGAACGTCGACTACATGATACTTCACCATTATTTGGGCCTAGAGGAAGGCATTGGGAAGTAATAAGTAGATGATGGGTTGCTAGAGTGACATATGGTTAGACCCTAGTTTACGCGTTGCTTCGTAAGGGGCTGATTTGGATCCATATGTCTAATGATGTGGTTAGGTTTACCTTAATACTTCTTTTGTTGTTGCGGATGCTTGTAGTAGGGGTTAATCATAAGTGGGATGCTTGTCCAAGTAAGGGCAGTACCCAAGCACTGGTCCACCCACATATCAAATTATCAAAGTACCGAACGTGAATCATATGAGCGTGATGAAAACTAGCTTGACGATAATTCCTATGTGTCCTCGGGAGCTCTTTTATCATTATAAGAAATTGTCCAGGCTTGTCCTTTGCTACAAAAAGGATTGGGCTACCTTGCTGCACTTTATTTACTTTCATTGCTTGTTACTTGTTACAATTTATCTTATCACAAAACTATTTGTTACCTACAATTTCAGTGCTTGCAGAGAAAACCTTACTGAAAACCGCTTGTCATCCTTCTGCTCCTCGTTGGGTTCGACACTCTTAATTATCGAAAGGACTAGATAGATCCCCTGTACTTATGGGTCATCAGGCTCCTACATATTCTACGAAGATCTTTATCGGTCAAACCGCATAACAACATATGTTGTTCCCTTTGTCATCGGTTTGTTACTTGCCCGAGATTCGATCGTCGGTATCTCAATACCTAGTTCAATCTCGTTACCGGCAAGTCTCTTTACTTGTTATGTAATGCATCATCCCGCAACTAACTCATTAGCTACATTGCTTGCAAGGCTTATAGTGATGTGCATTACCGAGAGGGCCCAGAGATACCTCTCCGACAATCGGAGTGACAAATCCTAATCTCGAAATATGCCAACTCAACATGTACCTTCGGAGACACCTGTAGAGCTCCTTTATAATCACTCAGTTACATTGTGACATTTTGTAACACCCACAATGCGGCTATATCTCCCACGTGTCGAAGCACGAGTTAGAGGCATAACCGCATGGTGGTTTTGTCACAAGAAGGGTCATCTTCACACAATCCCATGTAATGAACAAGAATGGGATAAAGAGAGTTGGCTTACAATCGCCACTTCACACAATACATAATTAAGTCATACATCATTCAAAATACACTCATAGACCAACTACGGTCAAATCCAAATGAAAAGAAGACAACCCCAAATGCTAGATCCCCGATCGTCCCGACTGGGCTCCACTGCTGATCATCTGGAAATGATACATAGTAACGACCAAGGGCCTCATCAAACTCCCACTTGAGCTCGGTTGCACCATCTGCGCTGGTATCCTCGGCACCTGCATCTGTTTTGGTAGAATGTGTGAGTCACGAGGACTCAGCAATCTCACACCCGCGAGATCAAGACTATTTAAGCTCATAGGTAGGAAAAGGGGTAATATGGTGGAGCTGCAGCAAGCACTAAGCATATATGGTGGCTAACATACGCAAGTGAGAGCGAGAAGAGAAACAACGCAACGGTTGAGAAGCTAGAAGCGATCAAGAAGTGATCCTGAAACTACTTACGTCAAGCATAACTCAAACCGTGTTCACTTCCCGGACTCCGCCGAGAAGAGACCATCACGGCTACACACACGGTTGATGCATTTTAATGAAGTCAAGTGTCAAGTTATCTACAACCGGACATTAACAAATTCCCATCTGCCTCATAACCGCGGGCACGGCTTTCGAAAGATGATATACCCTGCAGGGGTGTCCCGACTTAGCCCATCACAAGCTCTCACGGTCAACGAAGGATATACCTTCTCCCGGGAAGACCCGATCAGCCTCGGAATCCCGGTTCGCAAGTCATTTCGACAATGGTAAAACAAGACCTGCAAAGCCACCTGAATGTGCCGACAAATCCCGATAGGAGCTGCGCATATCTCGTTCTCAGGGCACATCGGATTGTCCAAACTTCTGATAGGCCAACCCAGAGTTGCCCCTGGTGACCACCGGCGGCTGACAGGTTGGACCAACACTCAGAGGAGCACTGCCCCCCCCCCTGGGGGGGGGGTTAAAATAAAGATGACCCTCGGGCTCGCGAAAACCCAAGGGAAAAAGGCTTAGGTGGCAAATGGTAAAACCATGGTTGGGCCTTGCTGGAGGAGTTTTATTCAAAGCGAACTGTCAAGGGGGTCCCATAAATCACCCAACCGTGTAAGGAACGCAAAATCAAGGAACATAACACCAGTATGACGGAAACTAGGGCGGCAAGAGTGGAACAAGTCACCAGGCATAAGGCCGAGCCTTCCACCCTTTACCAAGTATATAGGGTGCGTTAAATAAACAGGAGATATTGTGATATCCCAAAATATCCATGTTCCGACCAGGAACAAACTTCATCTTCACCTGCAACTAGCAACGCTATAAGAGGGCTGAGCAAAAGCGGTGACATGGCCAAACAACAGTTTGCTAGGACAGGATGGTTAGAGGTTTGGCATGGCAATAGGGAGGCATGATACACAAAGGCAGGTAGAGCTAACATAGAGATAGAGCGAGCAACTAGCAAAGCAAAGATAGAAGTGATATCGAGGGTGTGGTCATCTTGCCTGCAAGGTTCTCAGAGTTGTCGAAGGCTTGATCCTCGTTAGCATACTCAACAGGTTCCTCGTCCACGTACTCATCTCCCGGCTCTACCAAAAGCAAGAACACAAGCAAAGGAACCACAATAAATCACGGTGCAATGCACAAGCAACATGATGCAATACATGTCATGATATGCGAGATGTGATATGCAATGTGTATGCGTGCTCCGGAAGGGAAAATGATGAACAAGGCATCAACTTGGCAAACCAAGAATGCCGCTGGAAAGATGAGATAATTTCGGTTGAAATCGATATGAAGATCACCGGGAACGGTGTCGGGGAAACTGATCCACGAACACCTATGGGACCGGCGGACCGAGCCCCTTTCGGTTCGGCGGGGGGCGGAGATCGCACGAAGAGCGGATCGAGGCAAAGCACACGAGCAGTTTACCCAGCTTCGGAGCTCTCCGGAGAGATAACACTCCTACTGCTGCATGTCTGAGTGTATTGAGTTCTTGCTCGGGAGCGCTGAGTGCTACAGTACACACTAGCTGCTAACGAGACCGAGCGTGAGTGTTTTTCTGCCTTCGAACCCCCCTCTACGTTGCGCATGGGCCTCCTTTTATATGCTAAAGGGGTCTCTGACAGGTGGCAACGTAGACAAGGGTAAAAATGGAAAAGGAATTGCGGTTGGTACAACTACCTGTACAGTGTATCATACCTAACCCTGACGGCAGGGGACAAAGGCATTAAATGCCCATCTATGTCGCCCAAATAGTGTAAAAAGGGATCGTCAGGGACGCCACCGCTTGCCATGATGGCAATCTTGTCAGTGTCGCTTGCCACCGCGCACCGCTGGCTGCACAGCCTCTTGCCACACGCGCCTGGAAAGGTCCCAGGGCGACACGTTGGGGGATGTGCTGGAGCGTGGGTACAGGGTGGTAGTTTGCCGCGGCAAGCACCTTGACACGGTCGTTGTCTCGTCGCGTCCGGAAGCTTGTCGCTCATCGGGCTCGCCGGGATGCGTGGCGCGTCACGGCAAGTTCCTCGAGATGCCTTGGTTGGCCTTCCCGGCAAGCTCCTCTTGCCGGGGCCTTGTCTCCTTGGCTTGAATACTTTGTTCCTGAATGGTTCCAAAGGAACCACGGAGGACCTTGGCGGTCACCGGCAAGCCTTGCCGCCGGGTGCTGCAACTGTCCATGCACAAGTTCGGGATACTAGGGTACCCCTACTCTAGTACACCGACAGGAGCCCCCGGGCCTGGGTCACACACGGTGCCGAGCGCTGTTGGGCCAGGCCCAAAATAGGGCACGGGCACGCGCGGCCTGGGTTACGCCGTATCTCACTCTGCATCCACCGCGCCCTCCTCCATCGACACGCGTCGAATGCGGTGTCGTGGGAGAGATCGTGGGTGGTTTCTTTGTTCGGAAAGACGGAACGCCCGCCCCCTCCCTCTTTATAAGCAGGGTAAACAGGGGCAGTTCACCCATCTCGCGGGTTGCTATTTCCAATCTCAAAAAAACTCCGCCGCTCCCCCCTTCTTCCCAAAGCTGAAAGAGAGTAGCGCTCCGCCCCCCATCGCCACCGGCACCACCAACGCCGTCGATCTCTCTCACCACCTTCGCCATGGCTCCGAAAGCCGGGAAGGTTGTGAAATCGGCCGAGGCGCAGCGGCTTGCAGCGCTGCGAAAGGAGCGGGCAATCTTCCCCCCTCAGCTCACCGCGAAGGAGCTGAGGGAGTATTACTACCTCTTCTGGTCGACGGAGACGTGAGCGCATCTGCGCACGAAGGTACTCTCAGCTGCCGCTTCGGAACTGGCTCCGGATGGATATCCCTTCTTCGTGTTGTTCTTCTACTGCGGGCTCTGCCCGCCTTTCTCTGAGTTTTTCTGCGATATTATGAACACCTACGGGTTTCGCCTCCTTGACTTCACCCCCAATGCCGTTCTGACCATCACAGTTTTCGCACATCTCTGCGAAAACTTTGTCGGAGTCTATCCAAATGTAGCTCTTTTTCGCCACTTCTTTATGCCCCGAGTTGAGAGAGGGGAGCCCTTATCCGGCGGAATCGCCTGGATCTCGAGAGCTGGCAAGAAGGAAGCTTATCTGGAGGGAGAGCTCCGCAACAAGTGGGAGGAATGGAGAGCAGACTGGTGCTGGATTGTCGAGGAGAACCCACAGCCATTTACCGCCCAGCGCCAAGCCCCAATAGCGCGCGGTAACGATTGGAGCAACGTGGCCCCTGAAGACGATAGGCTGAAGATTGCCGTCACCCGGATCCTACGCCTCAGGCTTGCCGGGCTCACCGTAGGCGCCGTTGGCGTAGATTTTCTTCACCGCCGCATCGCCCCCCTGCAGGAGAGGAGGAGACCCGCCTGGGAGTTCCAGAATGCGGCGGATATCATGAGGCTGCGCCCGGGCCTCAACTTCAACTTCACTGTCCTGGAACTGGACGCGATGCTCCTGGAACTGTTCAAGCGCGATCCTCAACATCCCGAAGCGTTCATGTTGCCGAGGGGTGTCGTTCCGCTGTGCAACAACTCCTCGCTCGACCGCATCCGTGCAATGATGCCGCTGTGCGATTCGCATGGAATTGTCCCAACTTGGCAAGAGCCTGCAGACAACATCGTGCAGGAGTTCTTTGACGGCTTGGTAGAAGTGCCGGTCCGCTCCGATGAACAGAAGAGCCTTACTCGCGATACCACCAATGCGGAGATGCAGCACATCGCCACTAGGCTGGAAGAGGCGGCGGCAGCCGCTGCCGCGGGCGAGTTTGGATTCACCGTGGAGGAGGCAGAGGCAGCAGGGGCGGCAAGCCTTGCCGAGTGAGAGGAGCTTGCCGGCGAAGGAGAGCTTGTCGAGCCTGAAGCTGAGTCGAGCGAGCCCGCCGGGGGCGCGAGCGACTCGTTGAAGATCGACTCCTCCTCTTTCTCACCTTCAGACAGCTCGCCGCAAGCGGAGCCCCCAACTCCACCAAGAAGGCGTCTCCACAAGGCCAGGGACGTAGCGGGGCGGCAGACGGGTCATCAGCCGCCGCGCTGCGCGACGCACTCCACCATGGCAAGCACTGTTGTCGCGGGAGCACCTCACGCCGCTGCGGCAACTGGAGCGGGGCCCTCCCGGACCACCGCTTCTGCTCCCGCCAAGCGGCTAAGGGAACCTACTCCTCCGCCTTGTCGCGCCGAAGGTGGGCCGGACTTCGACCTCTCCGCACTTAGCTCCGATGAGGAAGAGGAAGAGTAAGATTCTTTGCTGTACTTGTAGTTCTTCAATTCCTGCTGTTTTGTCTTGTATCTGATTTGCTTTACTCCGAACCCATTCCTTTTCAGAACTCTGGCCCAGAGAGCGGCAAAGAGAACCAAGGTCCCGGTGATTGTCATCGAGGACGAACCCACCGCGACAGCAGGGGGTGTGTCTGAGACCACCTTGCCGGACCCGGCAACTATTCCCCAAAGCAGCCCCCAGCGTAAGTATATGGTTTACTTCCTGCTGTTAGACGCGCGTGGGTGCTCTTTCTTTGCTGACATCTGACTATTGGTTTGCGTAGGAGCAGAGCAGTCTCACCAGGAGTGCCTGGAAGCCGCTCCCGACATGCCATCCGCTTCGACTACACCGCCAAGGGAGGATTCCCCGGCAAGGGAGCGTTCTTTGGCAAGGGAGAATTTTCCGGTAAGGGAGAAGTCTCCGGCAAGGGACAGTTCTCCGGCAAGGGATAGCACCAGAGACCCCCCGGTGGCGGAGACCACGACTGTAGATCCTAGTACAGGTAATCATCTTGCTTGAAAACTTCCCTTGGGTTCTTCTTCTTCTGATTTTCTTTTTGAATATCTGCTTGACTTTTCTCCCTTTTCCGGTCGTCAGATCCATCTGCCACGGAGCTGATGGAAACCGAGGTCGCCGGCGAGGAGAACACGCACGGAAATACCGACGACGCCGCTGTCACCGAAGAAGAAACCAGCGCTGATGATCCCGCCGGCGGAGAGGCCGCCAAAGCTGCCGCCGCAGAAGCTGGCGGGGGGTCCGGCGATCGCACTGACGGCCCCGAGGCCGCAGGAGCGTCAGGCGCTACGTCGACCGCCGATCCCTCCGCCGCTGCTGCAGCGTCAGGCTCCGAAGAGCCCCAGCCCGGCGCCTATTTGAAGGCCGGCGATGGCGTCTTCATCAAGCTCCCCTGGGCGTCAGGCTCCAGGGCGCCGATCGAAGGAGAAATCTTTGACGAAGAGTTGCTCGCCTCCGCTGGGCTGACGCTGGTCGACACGCCGAGCAGCAGCAGCGGCGAGCCTGAGGAGGAGCAGCTGCTGCGGAAGCTGTTGTTGCTCTACCGCGCCCGACAGGCCAAGCTGGTATCCCGAGAAGCGCTTGTCGCGAGGGCGGGAGTGGACATCGAGAAGCGCGCGGAGGAGCTCCGGAGCCTCAACCAGGAAGTTCTCCGGTCCCTGGCAAAGGAGCGGGAGCAACTCGTCGAGGAGCGTAAAGCCTTCCTCCTCGAGAAGGCTGAAGTTGAAGAGCAACAGCGGCTTGCTGCCGAGAAGCTGTCTGCGCAGGAAGGCGAGTTGGTGCAGCGGAAGGTTAACCTTGACAGCCACGAGGAGGAGCTTGCCGCGCGCGAGCAAACATTCGGCGGGGCTCTCAAGGAAGCAGAGGATGATGCCGCAGCTGCCGAGGCCGCCAAGAAGGAGCTGGAGACAAAGGTGGCGCAGCGGGAGGCCTATCTCAAGGTGAGCGGCGAGGAGCTTGCTGCGCTCAAGCGTGAGCGCGAGAAGGACGCCTACACCCATGGCGAGCTGCAGGGTCGTCTCGCCGAGAGGAGCAAGGAGCTTAGCACCGCCAAGGACTCCAACACAGATCTTGAATTGAAGCTGGCTACTTTGACCGAGACGCTGGACGGCGTCAGGGAGCAGGAGGTGGCCTTGAAGGAGAAGATCAAGGCCGACGAGGCGCTGCTGGCGAGTGCTGCTGCCGCCCAGGACACTTTTAGGGAGAATGTGGAGCACTGGACCGAGGGTCTCGTGGATGTTGCCGTAGCCATCGACAGGGAGCTGGCGCAGCTGGGGATGGAGGATCTCGGGTATTCCTCCGATGAGCACCTCCAACCCAGCGCCAAGCTCAGTTTGTTCTTCAAAGGCGTGGCGACGGCCCTCCAGGGACTCCGGGAGAAGATTCCAAAGCAGCTGGCCGACGAGTCGCGCAAGATCTGCGCGGGAGCTCTTCAAAAGGTGCTGGTGAAGGTGGCCTTCCGCAACCCAGGCCTCAACCTCACCAACGTCCTCAGGACCTTGCCGCCGGATGCTGATCTGGAAGCGCTCAAGTCCCTTGTCGCACCCATTGTGGACAAGGTGAGCGGGATCAAGAGGGTTGAGGGAGATCGCGTAGATTAGGCCGCCCATTTTCTCTTTTTCTTGTCGCTGTTGGTCATGTTATGAAAACTATCTGTTAGAGCTGCGACAAGCTATCTTGTAATATGATTCTATTTTGGGTAGCGATTTCTATGTTATTTCCTTTACTTGATTCCTTCCTTTGTATGTTTTTGCCCTACGCTTTTAGGGAACTTGTCAGCGCAGGCACCTTAGCCGCGAGCGCTGAGTGCGGGACGTCAGCAGCCTGCTGGCGGTGCCGCTACCGACAAGAAACCTTGTCGCAACTAGTCGCAGCTCACTTAAGTTGTTGAGCGGACTCGAAACAAAGTAAGGGCGCAACTAGCTACGAGTTGGTTCCTCCGTGCACATGTTTTCCATACAAAGCACGGTCGTTCGAGGAAGATAACTTGAAAATTTTAAAACTGATTGCTCAAACTTTAGCAACTTAGCTTTCCTGTCGTTTGCTTCCCGGTAAGGCGAAACTTCCTCGAACGAGGCTTGGTCCACACCATTATCTTCTTCTTTCCCCCCGGCAAACTTGTGGGCGAGGGAACCTTCCTTTCCTTGAGAAAGAGAAAGAAGAGAAAATAAAGATATGGGGCCTTACGGCTCGTTATTGCTTACCGGGGGTAGGCGCTGCACAAAGTGTCAGATAACATATGCAAAGTAGAAAGCATGAAATTGACAAGATGTGCGGAGCACATGAGCTTTACTTATGCACGGGGTCTGCGCCCGGCTTCGTACAAAGGATTACATGCAACATCGGCAAGACTTATACAAAAGGTGGTTGCCGGAAGAGGTTCCGGCAACCGCGCCCTACGGGTAAAACTTACGAAGATGCTCAATGTTCCAGGAGTTGCTCACCGGAATGCCATCTTCGGTCTCAAGGCGGACAGCGCCAGTCCTAGTGACTCGTTTTACCCGGTAAGGGCCTTCCCACTTCGGTGTCAACTTGTTGGAATTCTTGGTGGACTGAACGCGCCGAAGAACAAGGTCGCCTTCCTCGAGACTTCTGGCATTAACTTTGCGGTTATGGTAGCGGCGCAAAGCTTGCTAGTATCAAGCAGCTCGTACAGCAGCCTGAAGACGGTCCCCCTCAAGGAGCAGCGCGTTATCTTGTCGCAACTGCTCTTGCTCAAGCTCATCATAAGCGATCACTCGAGGTGATCCGTATACGAGTTCCGTGGGGAGAACTGCCTCTGCTCCATAGACTGGAGCGAAAGGTGTCTGGCCAGTGGCTCGATTTGGCGTCGTCCTGAGATGGGCGCGGTGCATGTACGGACGCCGAGGTCTACGCAGCCTTGTCCTTGGACCTGGCAGCACCGTGGGCTCCCTCATTGATGCCCGTTCTTCCGCCGGCGTCTACCCCACCACCCGTTTGCTCCGGTGGTGGTGGGATCGACGTGGACGGAACAGCTGCCACCGAAGCCTTCTTCTTCGGTGGCATGTCGATGAAGAAGATGAAGATCTAGCTCGTGTGAACGTCGGATCAGGTTCACACAACCTCGACGCCCCCTACCTGGCGCGCCAAAGATGTCGGGGAAACTGATCCACGAACACCTATGGGACCGGCGGACCGAGCCCCTTTCGGTTCGGCGGGGGGCGGAGATCACACGAAGAGCGGATCGAGGCGAAGCACACGAGCAGTTTACCCAGCTTCGGAGCTCTCCGGAGAGATAACACTCCTACTGCTGCATGTCTGAGTGTATTGAGTTCTTGCTCGGGAGCGCTGAGTGCTACAGTACACACTAGCTGCTAACGAGACCGAGCGTGAGTGTTTTTCTGCCTTCGAACCCCCCTCTACGTTGCGCATGGGCCTCCTTTTATATGCTAAAGGGGTCTCCGACAGGTGGCAACGTAGACAAGGGTAAAAATGGAAAAGGAATTGCGGTTGGTACAACTACCTGTACAGTGTATCATACCTAACCCTGACGGCAGGGGACAAAGGCATTAAATGCCCGTCTACGTCGCCCAAATAGTGCAAAAAGGGACCGTCAGGGACGCCACCGCTTGCCATGATGGCAATCTTGTCAGCGTCGCTTGCCACCGCACACCGCTGGCCGCACAGCCTCTTGCCACGCGCGCCTGGAAAGGTCCCAGGGCGACACGTTGGGGGATGTGCTGGAGCGTGGGTACAGGGTGGTAGTTTGCCGCAGCAAGCGCCTTGCCGCGGTCGTTGTCTCGTCGCGTCCGGAAGCTTGTCGCTCATCGGGCCTCGCCGGGACGCGTGGCGCGTCGCGGCAAGTTCCTCGAGATGCCTTGGTTGGCCCTCCCGGCAAGCTCCTCTTGCCGGGGCCTTGTCTCCTTGGCTTGAATACTTTGTTCTTGAATGGTTCCAAAGGAACCACGGAGGACCTTGGCGGTCACCCGGCAAGCCTTGCCGCGGGGTGCTGCAACTGCCCGTGCACAAGTTCGGGATACTAGGGTACCCCTACTCTAGTACACCGACAAACGGGTGCACGGTTTGCAAATGGCAAGCAAAACAAGAATGGCACAAAGCTGCGATTAACAGCACGATGGTACTTAGCATGCAACAAGAAACTATGCTAAAGCACCCCAACATAAAAACAAAGCATATGGCAGTGATCTACAGGAGATGCTTAAGAAAAGAGGAACACTAAGCTACGGCTAAATCACACCACAACAGGTTCAAACAAGAATGGCGAAAGTGCAAAAGATATCAGCTAGGACATGGCATAAACAGCATCACGAAGCAATGTTCAGAGCAAGTTACCAACATGCTACAGGAACTTATAATAGAAAAACAAGACATGGCATGATTCTACTCAAAGCATAGATCAAAAGTCCCTTAGTGACCATGAGCCAAAAGAACCAGAAGATATGATGGCACCCATGTAAACATAGCAAGTTTCGTTAACAGATTCAGCAAACAGAGCATGGCATTGGCAGAATTATGAAGGCATCTTTGCGAGCTCAATGCACTCACTACAGAGCATTTCATGATAAACTAAGCATACATCCATCAAGAAGACATGGCATAGAAGCTATACATGGCAAGAACAACATCATAGAATACACGGATCAACTACAACAACCTTGGCAAAATTGAATAACATGTGAACAATCTGCCAGGAAACATTTTGTAGCAAAAGTAGAGCACGAAAAAGACATGCTAGACTACTCCATAATTGCAACCAGGGGCATGGATGGATAGAGCATAACCATATATTCAAAACACCCTTACTGAAGTATCTCAAAATAAGCATGTATCTCTCTGTAGCATCAAGTTTACATGGCATCAAAATAACAGCAGAACAGGGACTAAAATCAGCAACATCGCGAAGCCTAGTTTGCATGCTTGTGCTAGTCACCACATTGATCACAAAATTACATGGAAAGCACCTCTGTAAAGAAGACATGGCATAGTTCAAATCACATGTAGGGCTCAAGTACATAAGATGCACACATCAATCATGGCAAAAATGACAAAAGTGCATGTTCTGATAAGAATCTGAAACTAACATCACATAGCCCTCTTCCAACAGCATTTTGGCCATCAAGATGAGCTCAAATGAAAATGATGCAATGAGATAAAATGATGTACTCGTCGAGGCGAACAATTCGGTATGCTACACGCCCAAAACGGAGCCACGGGTGCAAAGTTATGACACGATGAACATGGCATGATAATATCGCAGACTTAGAGGATTTCGGGGTCAACCTCGTCCAGATCTAGGGTTCGTCCGGTACGCGAACCGAGGCGAGGCCGGAGCTCGCCGGAGCTGCTGGAGAAGGCCAAAGATGGGCCAGCGAGGAGCCGGGCGGGGGATCCGGCACAGGAGGCGGCGGCGGACGCGGAGGCGGGGCCGGCGGCGTCGGGTGGCGGCGGCCGGGCGCGCGGGCGGCGCGGCGGCGGGGCGGCCGGACG